>NW_009924080.1:0-16931 GCF_000696875.1 Nestor notabilis | reverse complement strand
GCCCCTGCCTGTGGCAGGTGGGTTGGAACTAAGTGATCTTTAAGGTCCCTTCCAACCAAACCATTCTATGATTCTCTGTTGGGCGAGATTTACAGTTCTGGCAAGTTCTGCAATTTAACTTTACACCCTAATGTATCTCCCTCTTATAAATTAAATTTAAAAACAAACAAACAAACAAACAAACAAAACCAAAACCAAAAACATCAAACCCTCAGTTGACCACATGCTTAAATCATGTGTTCTTCTCAATGGCAGGGGGGTTGGAACTAGACGATTTTAAGGTCGTTTCCAACCCTAACTATTATATGATTCTATTTCAGACTTCTTATTCACATGCAGCAACTCAGAGACAGAGAAAACTCAGAGGACAGAGAAAGCCAGGTCTGTATTCTCAGTGGTTTCTAAGAACTACAAAAAGCTTACAGTAATGCTGAATAATGCTACCAAGTCATGGTACACACACACAAAAAACGAAAACAAAAATAAGGGTGTGCCACTATCTGAAAAAGGGAAATTTAAGGACAACTATCCTACAATTTTGTTGGTTTGTTTGTTTGGAGGTTTTTTTCCCCTAAGACAGGAAGGAGAACATAGATCATGGAGCCCTTGCATCGGAAAATGCCTACTACTAAGAAACAGACAAAATAAACAAGCAACTGCAATCTTTCCTCTTCACCATCCAAAGCAAGGATGCAGAAAGCTCTGTGGTAAAAAGAAAAAAAAAAAATAAAAAAATTGTCCACAAGAGATTCCTAACATTCCTCTTCATTACAATAATATAGACTAAAAGATGTTCCACAACGTGAACTGCAGCTTCATGCAGTGCAAACTAGCTAACAGAAAAAGTACATTCCTCACCCAGTTAAAATGGGTTAGATTTAAAATTAAGCAGAAAGATAAAGTGAGGACTTGCTGCTCTAGTTCTTCTATTGAATGTTCGGAAAGTTGATGTTTCATGATTTTTTAAGCAGAGTAAATAGTATCTCAAGGTTGTAAAATACTAAACTTGAAGAAGGTTAATAATACTGTAAGTTATACTAGTAGAACCTTCTTGCAAATGTACCATAGTAGAAACTTCACTTCCAGAAATGAAGTACTTGCATAAGAACTAGCTCTTGAAATCTTAAAGGAACCCTCATTCAGTAATCTTACATCAAAAGCATTGTGAAAGGATAATTGACAAGTGACTGCAGAGAAAACTCTAGCAGCAGAGCAGATGCTGTCACACTGCAGACAAAGAAAATGAGCATTTTAAATTCAGAAAAATCATTCCTAAAGTGGAAGTGTCCACTTAGAGTAAAAAGCACACAACTGCATTATGCCTGCTCCAGAAAAATGGCACACACACCCCTACCCACACATGGTAAGTATCAAGCAGAGCCTCCTCCTACTGACTTTATTTAACTGGGTCTTCCAGGAGTTGCGATTAGTTCATAGGAATTCACAGGAATTTTCCCAATTTCTTAGTTAACAGAGACTCCAAGCCCACAAACTTACTGAAATGCAAGCCAGAATACCATCTCCTAATACTGAAATCCAGGTATTCTAAAAAAAAAAAAAAATAAAAAATTAGAAACAATATGCACACTTATTTGGCCACATACTAAACTCAACAGCATCGGTATACCAACACTATCTTGAGATGACAAAATTACAGAAGAGTAGCCATCAACTGCATGCAATAGCATGACACACTAGAGACAGCTCCAATCTTCATACAGTTCCATTACCCGAGAAAAATAATTTTCTAGAACCTGTTCTTCAGATAAACATGACAGTACTGTCTTTTCTACCGTGTAAAAAATTTACTTTATCATTTACTTTGTGCTTTTACACTACTTTCTTCTTGCTGTTTTTACCAGAACTACTTCAACTATTTCAACTGTTCCTTTAAAGCACACTTTACTTTTTTGGCACATTACTAAAAACAGTGAGGCAGTGCATATAATTAGGAGTAATTAAGTTGTATAGGGACTAGTAGATTGTTCCGCAAGGACAAGCCAAGTTTATAAATTATTCTTTTTCCATAGACACAGCAAAGCTCCCAAAGCTATCCTGACATACAGGAAACAACACTGCAAGAACCAGAATAAAAAAAGTCAAAGAAGCTGGCAAAATTCTGAATATCCATGTTTAATAATAATAAAAAAAAAAAAGATAGAGTTAATGAAGGTGAAAGTTTGGATGGTCTACGTCATTTCTAGAGTTCATAAGTAATTATTAAGACTGCCAAAAAATATCCTGTTTGCAATTTTTTCTTTTTATTTTTATTTTGGTTGAATTCAGGGTTCCTGTTACAGCTCAACTGGCTTTAACCATAAAATACTTTTCAGTTCTGGAAGTCGCTACCCTGAAATCAAGAGACAATCTGGCTACTATGAACCCACAACCTTGGGAAAGACAATTTGCAGAAATAAATATAAAAATTCTCCAACTTGCTGAAAGATAATCACCAAATTTAAGGTGTCAGAAGAAACATTGTGGTTTAGAAAACAAATTAGCTTCTATTGCCTAAGATGTCACAGTGAAACCTTTACCAGCTCTAACTGTGCCCGCATGAGCCCACTTGGTCACAGATTAGAGAGGTTTCTCCATAAATTAAAACTATTCTTACATTGCTGGAGAAATAGCATCAGGGAGCTAGCTCAAGGACCAATCCCTAATGTATTCAGTGTTGATGCTCAATCAGCTACCAATCTCTACTGTGCAGTAATTGACTAGTTCCTGCCAGAAAGTCACAAACCAGCCTGTATTTGAGCAAGAGAAGCTGGTCACATACTAGCTTGAACCTATGGTCCTTGTGGGGCAGTAACTGCCATTTCCAGAAGAGAATACAAAAGTCAGAGCACATTAAAAAATGGAATTTAAGAGTTACATAATTGCCTAAAAAGATGTCTTTCTCCTAAACAAGCCTCTTCATTTCTTCTGTCCTCAAAAACATTGGAATACTATTCCTTAAAATTCAATGAAGTTTAACTCAGGAACTACTTAAAAGATAAACTGCCTCTGCATTTCTGAGCCTGAACAAGACAGAGCCCAAGAGCAGTTTGAGAAGACTACATCACTTGTTAATTACAAGACACCACATTGAAAGATTTTTCTACTCTATAATTAGAAGAGAATGTAATATTTTAACTTTTGCTTATGCTAAACCCCTTTGCAGGATATAAAATTACTGAGACACTGTTAAGAATACATTCTCATTTCTTTGATTATTAAAAGGATGTAAGAAAGGAAAAATTACAACATAATGCTGAATACTAAGGACTTCAAAGTGTTTCAGAATAAGAAGCTCTTAGTTTACCATTGCCATCACACTAGCAGGTAAAATTGATCTACCTTCAAAATACGTATATTCTCTAATTTATTTTAAATGATTTACAAGATATTAAGATCAGTAAACAGCATAATACTGACACATTACAACTGAACACTTAACTGTACTTGAAGCTATAATCTTAAAATCTCTATCATTACCTAGAAGATTACAAAATATTTTATGGTTTTTGCTTTTCTCTTTAGAGTAGAATGGTGTAAACCTGTGACAACTGATGCACATCTAGCAGCTCTACATCGTGGTCTTCCAGTTTAAACCTTTAACATGGAAGTCAATATGCTCCGAGACATCTGAATCTGCTTTACTGCTGCAAACAGAAAACGCATTAATCCCAACTGCCTTGCCACTGCCTCCATTCCAGTAAAGCTGATCTGATCAATTCGAGTAACTCTTCTGACATAAACACTAGATCTCCCTACTCAACACATGACATGGAAAAAAGGCAAGCCTGGGTAGGTAAGTAGGAAAGTATTTACACCAAAGCCTACACTAAAATATGTTCACCAAAGCTCTATTCCCTCTGAAATGGCAGGTTATGAGAGGAGGGGAAAAAAGTTGAATACTCATCTGAGCCCTGTGGGTTCCCAGCTTCTCATGCCTGTCCTTAGCCTACTCTTCACTCACACTAGGCAGCAACAGCCTCAAGTCTGTGCACCAGCTGCAAAAACACCAAATGTGCTCCAACTGATCTGTATTCATCACACTGCTAGAAGGAGGCAGAACAGAGCTGGTGAATGGTTTCTCCTCCTCTCCTCTCATAAAACAGTACGAACAGAAAGAGTGGAAGAGCAGCTGAACAGAAGTGCCAAGAGCAACTCCTCTCAGAACAGCACGTCTGGCCGCCGTGCAATATATGGGCAGATCTTCCCCATGCACGTCCAAAGCTACTGAACTTTTATAATCCTCTTCGTCACATCTCCATTTGCCTCTTGGGTTCCAAGATTTCCCACTTTAAAAGTATTTCCTACCCGTCTGAAAAACTTGGCCTTTACACACTTCTACTATAACTCTGGTCTGGCTAACCTGCACAGGCAGCTATGTAAATCTTTCCTTTAACTCAGCCACTCGCTTCTCCCATGCCTTACTCAGCTCAGCAGTAGACTCAAGCCACTACTCCACTTAGATGATGCATGCCTTTAAAACTTAGGCAATGTAGAAAAGAAGGTAGCAGGGAAGGAACAGACCAAAAGCATCCTAAGCTAGCAGGGAGCCACAGCACAAAGGTGACAGCAAGTAACCTTTTAACACATATTTAAACCAGTCTCAAACTTTGCTGGCTATTCAAGCCACAGTGGAAGGCAGTGCCAGTGCAAGGTCTGCAGTGATACAGGAGACCCACTCATTAACGGATTCTTGTATGTGATACACCATATGGGGGGAAAAAAAAAAAAAAGTCCAGTAGAATACTCATCTAACATTCACTTCTCCCAAACGTTTACAAGAACACAGAATACAAAGTTTTATTTTTATTTAAAGATTTACAAAAAACAAAAACAAAAAACCCAAGTTTACAATAAGCCAACCCTATTTTTCTCATGGACTAAACAATTCTCGTGTTTCAAACACTGGAATGATATTTTTTTTATTTCAGCCAAATCTCTGATGTCACTGCCAATCTAAATATGTCACTGAAGACCACTTAAAGTAAAAAACCTGACTGCTGCTAAGCAACCAAGTAAGCATCCTTACACGTTCAATTGTTTAGCACATGAAAAAAATTCACACATATTGACAATCCATGTATACTGGACTCTCACGTCAGTAATGTCTTCCACACAGAGAGAGGAAAGAAAATTCTGCGGGATACATTCGCATTTCAAAAAGGAATTGCTTATAAAGGACTAAAGATTTGATCAAATTTATTCACTGTTTCTGCACATGGAATAGATTAGAAATAGACTCTCTCTTATCCGCTATTTTACACACACTCCAGAAGCAAACTTACCAAGGAAAAACAGCACTTATGCTTATTTTATTTAAAAAAAAAAAAAAAAAAGTACCAAGATTCTTTCCCAGTATATAGCTCAGTATTTTAAAAAACGTATTCTGTATCCAGACTCTTTAAACCAATATTTTAACTGCTCTAACTGCATATAAACAAAGGCCATTAAATGTAATTTAATATTTCACCTTTCTACAGCACTTCTCACCCATGGATGCACTTACAAATTCGGGAAGAATTATAAGACCAACTCTTATACTTAATTATAAGACCAAGTATTATAAGCTTTGAAATAGATCATGGCCAAACAAAGTATTTCCATATCACAGTAAGGACGACATGCATATGTATCCTTCATCTGAGTTACATACAAATACACATTATTTAAGCATATGTATTATGAAGAAAGATAAATTTTTTACACAGCTGCTTTTTCATCAAGCAATTAACCTTTCTACTCATCATGCATTTTAGTAGCACAGTGTAATAGTCTGTACAGGAGCTACCTTACATCATAGCTTCTAGTTTAATTATACTTCAAATACTGAATCCCAGATTGTATTTCCTTGAGCAGTTCAACTATCTTACCATAAAGGTCCTGGGGAATATCTTCATAAGACTTCAATCTGCTCAAGTTTTCTTTAACATAAAAATGCTTCACTGCATCACTTCATTGACCTAAGATTTATTTTGGAATCACAGATTTAATTTTTTATATTTCTCAAGATGCTTAGTCTTAAGTTACCAATCACATATACTCAACTGCCATAAATTTATTGCAAGCATAGTCTGAACAGAACAGAGTCAATAAAAACAGATAAAATCAAAGCCTTCCATTCACACAAAGTAATTGGCAATATGGAAAAAAAACAAATTTAAAGGTTTAAACCGCTAATTCAGAGTGGCAACATAGATTCCTAGAAACAGACTTTGCTTAAATGGAAAAAATATCATCACCTGTGATTAGAACCAAAAATTATTTTATAAATAGAAAATGAAATGGCGAAAGTATTTAGAACTTTGGAATATCTAGTAACCTCACCATGAAACTTTGGAATATCAATACAATTTTAAAATTTTAAACTTTATACAGCAAGATACTAATAGCATACAGGTAGATCAAACAAACTGATTGCATATGCACCTATTAAATGAAAAAAAAAAAATAATTCACATATACATATGTTCAAAAAGACTGAAACGGCACTTCCTCTTAAAATAAGATAAATCACTATCATCAATAATTTCTACCTCCAATTACCCATAAACATTGTTTCTTTCAGGGCAGATTTACTTGGCTTAATGCAGATTTTCAAATGTGTTATTCTATAAACCATTCAGCTGAACTTCATTATAAAAATGTTGCAAGTTTTCCTCACAAGTAAATATAATTCCTCTCCAAGAAAGAAGTTTAATCAGATGAAGCCATGATCTGACCTGTTTTAGAAGCAGCAGAATGGCATTTTTGTTTTGTTCTGCTCATTATCTGATTGCTAGTATGGGCAATGAATCTAGCTTTTACAGGTCATTTGTACCAAGTAATCAAGAAATAAACACAGCCTGATCTTTTTTTTTATATCCATATTCTAACTATACACCTATTTCATGTGAATGATCTGGATTGAGGTTTCTTTTTTTTTTTTTTAATTTCCTTGGCACTCATTTTTATTTATATTTTTTGCTTTCATAAGCTCTAATATTCTAGCATCTAGAGCAGAAACATCCTGTGGCACTGTAACTTTTACAAATAAATGTTACCTTTGCCAGTTCCAAGAGCTTTAGAGAACTACTGAAAGACCTAAAAAAATGATCATCCCATAGTTTCTTAAAGAAAACGTTGAGCAGGCCCACAAAGGAAAAAAAACAAAAAAAAAAAAAAAAAAAAAACGAAAAAAAACCAATCAGGAAAACTTTGCTGTGGGACAGGAGCAAAAGGTACCTATAAAAGCCACAGGATAACAAAAATTCTTCAGCATCTACATACTGGAAGCCTCATAATAACCATATGAGCATAAAGATTGCTGCTTATTTTTAATCAAAAAACGATTCTTAGAGACCTGATGCATATCACATAGTTTTAGCAGAAAATGTAACCAAGATTTTGCAAAGCCTCCCAGGCCTGGCCTGCACAGAGGATCTGTAAATTGAAAATGGATGGCTCATGCTTCGCTTGCATCTACACATTCCCAACAAGAAAAAAGCCAAAAGAGAAATAGGAAGTCACTGTTTTATTTAATTAATATTTGATAGCAAGCTTCTCTAGACAAGTTTATCAATTTTTCTACATATAAGGAACCTTTACATACCACACAAGTACTGCAATTGGGTGGGAACAGGGAATTTGAGACCATGTTGTGGATAGCACCACACTGATCGGCTTCCTACCTCTAGAAAAGGCTCAAGAGACCAGACAGGGGAAAGAAAAACAATTTAATTGAAGTCTCAAGGCAAATCAATGGAGGATAATGCTCCTAGTCCAGTACCACTTCTACCAGGCTGCATTTGTACCTCTTTAGAGATGGTGTAACATCTAAAGCATTTAATTAGATACACACATATCACTTATCAGGTGCTAAATATGCCTTCAAAATATCTCCAGCTGATCGCAAATTGTGTAAATCCTGTCAAGTGACTTCCTCAAGTCACCACAATAGTGGTTCTCCAATAGTCCTTACCCTCTAATACAAGGGGTCAAACTCTGAACTTTAAAGATCTGTATCAACCTGGGATATCAACTTGGGCAACTGCAAAAAACTCACAAAACAAAACAAAAACCCCAAGCATTAAAAATAGCAGCTTTATTCCACAACATTTATAAAACTGTTCATCTCAAGATGCCAAACTCAAAAGACACAGCTGCTGGCAGCTGGCCATTTGGGAAGTAGTCAGAATTACTGGAGATCTCGTGCCTTTTAAATGCAACATCTATTATTGTCCATCTTTCTCACCAGAAATGATAGATTTACAAGCATTTTTTAACAGCCCTTCACCCCTGAAAGAAAAGAAACCTAGGGAATAAGTTATCTCCTGTTTGTTCTCATTCCCATGTGCACAGAAGGGACTACTAGGGAGGGGACATTGAGCAACAAGTTTTTCTGTGGTTTACACAAAAAAAAAAAAAAAAAAAAAAAAAACAAGCGACAGAGATAGCAGGCCTCTGCTCCACTCTAAGCTGCATTAGGAAGTCCCATTTTCTCAACTTGCTAACACTCCGTCACGTAAGAACGTAAAGCTCAGTACAACATAGTGTAAGCCACAGCACAGTGTCCATCAACTACAGTACCTGCACCAGCAAGGCCACTGCAAGCCACAGCCAGCTCCCACCACTTGGCTACTGAACCTCCTGATAGTTTATCCAGCTCCTGTAAGTGAACCCTGCTGCCTCAGTTTAAGCTCAAGCAGCTCGGCAGCACACAAGTAAGTAGAGATAAATTACAACCTTGTCAGTGATCATTTTAAAAGCTGTTTGAAGGCAGGAAAGCAGCAGTCCTCAATGCATTGGCACAAAAGAGTCCAGCTTCATCTGTTTATAACCCTGACTCACAAAAGCAAAATTAATAAGGTCTTCCCTGTGCCCTCTCTTCTCAAGATTAAAACTAAACAGTTCTAGATTTCTCAGGCTCTCCTCCTATGTCAGATGCTCCAGCCCCTCAATAGCTTTGTAGTCATTGCTGGACTTGTTCCAGTATGCCCATGTCTCTCTTGTACTGGGGAACCCAGGCCTGAACACAGCACTCCTGATGTGTCTCACTAGGGCCAAGTATCACGCAAGGATGACCACCCTCAATCTGCTGGCAACACTTTCTCATACAGCCCAGAATGTTGTTGGGCTTCTTTGTCACACCACCACACTATGCACTTGCTTATGATCACTGTCCATCAGGACCCCCAGGTCCTTTTCTGAGATGTTGCTCTCCAGCCTGTCAGGCCCAAACCTGATGGTATATTGAGTAATTCCTTCCCTTGTGCAGAACTTCATGTTTCCTTTGTTGAAATTAATGACTTCCCTGTTGGCCTGGTTTTCCAGTCTGTCAAGGTCCCTCTGAATGGCTGCCCTCCGTCTTCACATCCCTGACCAGATTTCCCTTGTTTGCAAGTACAGCAGACAACCTCCTGCTGTCACCTTCTTGACCACCTGTGTTTGGAACTTGTCATGAATGCACTCCAGAAGCCTCATACATTGCTTGTGCCCTGATGAGCTGTTCCTCCAGCAGAGAGCAGGGTGGATAAAGCCCTCCATGGGGACTGAGGCTTGCTAAGATGAGTTTCTCCCAGTTGGCTGAAGGCCTCATTTGCAGCTTCTTCCTAATCAGGTCGTCTGTAGGAGACACCCATAACACCACCCAGATAGGTCTTCCAAATAATCCTGACCCAGGCACTCTCAACTGGCTCATTGTCTACCCCAAAGCAGAGCTCCATGCAACCCTCTCTCACATAAAAGGGCAACACCTCCTCCTCAGCATCCCAACCTATCCATGCTAAAGAGCTTGTATCCAGTCACTGAAGGAATCCAAGTCCCAAGAGCTATCCCACCACAAGTCTCCAACCTCAGTGAGATCATGGCCCTGCAACTACATGCAGACCTCCAGTTCCACCTGCATCAGGTGCTTCAGGGAGGTACCCACTCATGTATTCCATTTCCCAGAAAAGGTACAAGAGCCTCTCCTGTAACTGTCCTGCAGACATATGCCTATTACGTGCCTTCCTGATTTCTATGCCTTGGTTTCTATTAGACTAGAGCTACACAGCCAGGACAATGACTAGGACAGACTAAGGTTGCTACCTGCTCATCAACTCGTCTGCAAAATCTAGCTTGCAGAAAAAAAATTAAACATAGTTATGCTACTAAGCAAGTGACTTACTAAGTCAGACACCTAGTGTTATCTCTCTTCTCTTTCTTTACAACCCCCTATCCATCATACCCATCTTTTCCTGGAGAGGAACACTTCATCAGGGACTGTTGTGAAGGGACAAGGGTTAATGGGTTCAAATTTAAACTGGAGAGATTTGGTTAGATACAAGGAAGAAATTCTTCACTGTGAGGGTGGTGAGGCACCCAAGGCAGCTATGAATGCTTCATCCCTGGCAATGTTCAACACCAGGCTGGACAAGGCCTTGAGCTAGAGAGATAACAGCAGAAAGGATACAGCCCTATGCTTTCTGAGGATTAGAGTTACTCCAATAGTTCCACATATACAGTGATCTGGCAGGGGGTTGCCATCACTCATGAGCGTTCTCTGACAACAATAAGCTTTTAACAGGAAACAATTTTTTTTTTAATCATGTATTCCTGTTCCAGTAAGAGGATATCACTGTAGACATCTTTTACATAAATCAGCTATAAAAGTACCGAAACATGAAGAGTTACATTGCCCCATGCAATAGTCATACTGATTATTGATCTAAACCACAGACAAGAAAGCCTAGTCAAACAGAAACAGATACTCAACAAAAGTTGCAGATATGTGCAAGGAATGTTTTTAGCTGTTTAAATCAAAATTATTTTTAAAACTACCACTGATTAACAGGTAGCATGTTAAAGAAGAAATCCTTGAGTTATCATTCCTTCAGCCACAAAAAGTACATGAAACTAATAAGCTGTCTGAACTCCAACTCATACGTAGTCATATTAGTTATTCTGCCGTAAGTTTACAAAAGTCACAACTGAGGCTTCACTGTAAGGTATATTACTGTAAAAAAAAAAAAGTTGGAAAAAAGCTTTTAGTTCTTCAACACAGAGGTCTGAAATTAAAGAAAACTAGCATGTTTCATTGTTTAATAGGCATAAAGCCAAGACACTGAAATAAGTACTCAAAATAGGACATATTTTCCAATGGAGGTAAAGATTACAATATAACCAACAGGAATGTGCAAGCCAGCAATACTTAACTTAGCAGTTCATGCCAAACCATGATAGTCCACTGTACTACTTAAAAAACACTGAAATCTGAGAAAGTGGTATTATTACAATTGTTAACAATGGAATGCAAGAACATTTTTAAACTACAACTCACACAAATTCATTTCACATATTTATTTTTGTAGAAATAGACTATTCAGCACTTTAGGGATTTGAAACCCTGACAAAGAACTTGAATGTTATTTTCTTTTTGCTACATGCAACTTAAACACCAAATGTAAATGCTATTAGGAAGGTTCCAGTTTCCCCATAACTATGTCCTTGTCCAGGTTATGATGATAAACTGCAACAAACAAAAACTAAAAATAAAAACAAAAACACCAAGAGAAATCTCACAATTTAGTAGAAAAAAAAGTATTGCCTAGGAAATTGTGCTCAGGGCCTAATAAACTATAGAGTTTGAAAAGATATTTCAGTGAGAAACTGGTCAAGAGACATACTTCACATGTCTTAAAGCTCCAACAGGGACACAGGAACTTTAAACAGGAGTAAAAATCAACAGCACGCCAAGGAGTTTTAACTTCACTTGCAAGAACGGTACACTAATTATCTGAAGGATCACAGTACCTTTAGTTTTATTAGACAGATTTCTGCCACCATCACACAAAAAAAAAAAAAATAACCAACAAACAAAAACCAATCCCTCCCCCGCCAAAAAAAAAAAAAAAAAAACCAAACAAAAAAACACAGAAAAGAAGTAGCAATTCCTGGTTAGCCATTTAAATATAAAAACCTAAGATAAATTTGTCACTGAGCCTGCCATCCCCACACCAAAACCACCACAGTCGGGACCACTCTAAGTTACAATTGCCTATTAAGCAGCTACCTCATTCAAAACCCATTAACTTGTGTCTTCAGGGTCTAGCCTCTAATAAAACTGTTGTTTGTAGCAGTCTCAGCAGATGCCCAGGTTTCCTAGAACATCTCCATCTTCTTTAGTACATTCAAATACAAGTGTTTTCTCCCCACCTACTCCAAATTTGCTTGTCACACTTAATTTATCACTCTCTGTAGTTGAAACAAGCTAGTAGAGAAGTCTAAGAAAAGAAAAAGTCTAAGAAAAAAGATTTCCCATATTTATGCATTAAGTGGGGGAAATATACTTTTTTAAATACAGCAAGTTTCACCTGATGGATCAACAAAAGAAATCGGTTATCATCCAAGCATCAGAACTAGACATTGTGTAAGTACAGCCTTAGGATTGGGCAACAGCCTCAAGGGTGACCTTTAGGCAAAGGAATTAACAATTGATTTTCAGTAGATTTACAGTAAGTGTCACCTAGATTAAATTGCGCAAAAAGTTACCCAAGTATTTATGTCACTTCCCTCTAAGAAAAGTAAGACTTCTTTTGGTGAAAAATTACTGGTTGAGCACTTCTCTAACTCCTCATGAGAGGCAAAGAGCACCAAAACTGCAGGAGCAGGATGGGGGAGCATTCACCAGGGAGAGCTATGCAAAGGTACTCAAATGAGCTGCTTGTACTGACTGTTCATACTAAATTTGAGTTACAGTACTTTTATCCTCACTACCTGAAAAATAATAAATGATCCTTCATTACTTCTAGAAATCAAGTCTATGTTCCATAGATTAAGACTGACACGATTCCTATAATTCTAACCTACTCCAGATAACACAGGAAAGCACTAATGACAGTCAGTACTAAACCAGCCCAGGACACTGCTATTTTCCAAGAGTCCCACTCTCTATCAACACAACCTGCTCTGTAAGATGAGCTAAACAGCAGAGTGCTTGTGGTGCCAAGCGCTCTTCAGAGTTTCCTGAGCGTGTGGGTCTGTGCTTTTCTTCATGTGTTTATCAACAGTCAAATAACTGCTGAATTATCTCATGAGGGGAAAAACAAAACAAAACAAAACCAAAATCAACACACCACTCAAAGTTTCAGACCCCACAATTAAAACTACCCCAAAGAGTCCTGAAACTGAAATATGCATTAAAAAAAAAAAAAAAAAAACAAAAAAAAAAAAAAACACCAAAAAACACAAAGTAGAACAGAGAAAAAAAAATTAACAGGCTGTGGGTTTGGTTTGTAACCAAGGTAGTGCTGTGTGATTGTGCATTATAAAAATCACAAAGTATTTAAGCATGTGCTGTACATACAACCCATCAAAACCCCCAATGTCTGTTAAAGAACATGACATAGAAAAAACATTAAAACATTACTTGAAGTGCAAGCCTAGCATTGTACTTTGTAGCCAAGAATAAAACACTCCATGAAAAATGAAAAAGGTGTTCTTTTTTTTATTTTTAGTTGGCCTGTTTGTTTGTTGGGGTTTTTTTTGGTTGGTTGGTTGGTTTTTTGGGGTGGGTTATTTTTGAGGGGGGTGTGTTTGTTTTTTTTTCCCCTGTGTGGGGTTTGTGTTTTTTTGGTGGTGTTTTTTTTTTTTATTTTTATAAAAGCTGTCCAGAAAGTATAAACTAAGTTAAGTGTTTTTCATTTTTGTAATAATATTCAGCTGCTATGGTAACAGGCACAGTAACTACGTACATCATTCCACAGTATTAAGTCACATAAGCATTTATGAGAATTTAGTGCAGAGCAGATATAATCAATACAGGTTCTATGAAATATCACCTGAAAAGATTAGCTGATCCATTTTATTCAAATATGCTTCAGAGGGGAGGGGGGAGAGAGGGAGAAATAAAGTTTATTCTAAAGAGATCTGTTCACCAAAAAAACCTGATGAAGACATGCAGTATAAGATTGCTTACATGCCACTGGAAAGACTAAGATTTTTTTATAAGACATTATTCCAGTCATCTATGAGCAAGTAATAGAACAATCATACAAAAAAAAAAAAAAAAGCAGTAAACAAGAACTCCCAATATCCCTATGTTCAAGGGTTTTACCACAGCTGAAATTCCACACAAAAAGTGAAATGTAAAGCTCTCAGAGAAGCTCCCTCTACCTTTCATTCAACACATTTCTCTTAAGGCTAAAGCAGTGATTTCAAAGTGGGCAGAAAAAAGAAGTATCAGAAGCACACTCAAAACTATCAAGATTTTCTAACATCTCAGTTCAGATTTGGTTTCTGCTTCAGATACAACTGGTAGCAAACTAGCCACATTGACTTTCATGACAGAGCTACCCAGTGTCTTGTTACAGCACCTACTCCAGTTGTGGACTCTGTACTTGACAGTAAGGTACTGCAGTCCCCCCATGAGCTATATACTCCGATATTCCCAGGTGAGCCTCGCTGAAGTCAGTACTGTCCCTCAAAAAAACCATCCACAACATATAAACAGCAGGAAAGATGAAAACTACAATGGCAGAAACACATATAAAATTCAACAACGCAATCACAGAACACTGAGCTGCTTCATATTCTTTTTACATTGCTTTTTACCTTTCATCACTAGTACAGTAAACAACAGATGTTGACTAGCAAAAAAAAAAAAGGCATCCCCAAGCAAGAATGAGAACATTTCCTGACAGGTTTCTTAAACAGATGCTGTTTCAAAGTTGGCTTTTAAGACAACTGAACTAAAGATGATGTTTTCCCATTTTCTCATAAGAAAGCTATGGTGAACACTAGAAGAAATCCTAAGGTTTTAAATAATTTAGAAAGTTACATTCACAAGTGTAAACATGTTCTCTAGCAGCTGGTAAAAACTAAAGAAGAGCCTTTAAGTATCTAATATGAACAAGAAGAACCTGGCAAAAAAAAGTCTAATAAATTTTTGGAATCAGAAAGCTGGTTGTCACTACTTAGACTACAGAGATGTTTCTCTTCCAATGCAATTTCTGCATATCTTAATAACTTGCAGTGAAAAATCTGGTATTAGAAACCATAGGAAGCATGACCCTATGAACTGGGGGGGGGGAAAGGGGGAGTGTGAAAGATGCTAGAAATAAAATCGACTTTTACTTGTTATCAGCAGTATAATTTACTTCAAATTTCTAAATATTGGTTACAGATTTGGCTTCACAACCCTCTTTGTGACACCCTGGCATTGCTACTCAGTGCTTGAGGTATTCATATCTTGTAGGAAGTCAAAAGATGAGACAAAAGCTTGTTAAGAATGGAGAGGAAACTGAATGGAAGTGATAATGTTTAACAAACAGTTCACACTTCTCTGACAGAAAGGACTATTATGTTTGCCTCGTGTTTCCTAATAAGTAGTTTTTCATTACCAGTAAGTCAGAAAGTTCATGTTTTCCACACAAAATCTCTTACTACTGAGTCCAACACATTTTTCTTCACAAAATGGATAACTATCTGGTGGCAAAAACTCCACAAACCATCACCTGAAGCATGTGTATTCTAGACTGGACATACAGCAACCTCTCATCAAAAAGCAGGCAGCATTCCGTTTGCATTTACTCACTGTTCTCTATCAATCATTTAATTTTTACTTCTCAGGAGGATAAGAAAAAAATTAAAAGAAAATTAAAAAAATAAAATCTCACATTTTGACACTTACTACTTACTACTGGATGACACCACGTATACAGTATTTGGATTCTGTTTAGGAGCTTTCTGTTTACTCTTGCATGCTTACTAGCTCAGGCAATAGAAGGACTATGTGTGAGATGAGATAATGGAAATTTATTTTGCCACTAGAGGAAAACGTTAAGGCAACTTTCAATCTTCTTGGAACACTAACTTTTGACTCTTTTTCCTACCACTTCATACACAGAAGTGCTTTTTCTTTTCAATACCCATGTGGGTTTGGTTTTAAGACACTTTTGATGGGCCTATCTTTAGAAATAGTTGTTGCTGCTTATGAGACCTCTGTTTCTCTGAATTCCTTTCTCTTTACTGCATTACATAATGAGATTCTTCTACTAGCACTAAAGTATTAACTCATTAAAGATTAACTTGCCCCCAGGAGAGAGAATCTCAATTAAAAAAATTCCAATCATTGCAATCACCAACTCAAACCACAGCTCTTCAGTGACCAGCCCAACTCACCAGCTCCTGCTCCACTGCCAGCTCCCACAGCCTCACAACACTGGAGAAGGCAGGTGCTCTGACAAAGGATGCTCAGGCAGCAAGCACCTACGGTTTCCATTAACTGAATGAAACGCATTCCATGTGATATGCCACATGAACAACAGTGAAACATTTGCCAAGGGTTTATTTGTTTTGAAAATGCACATAA
This sequence comes from Nestor notabilis, assembly GCF_000696875.1. Classification (NCBI taxonomy): domain Eukaryota; kingdom Metazoa; phylum Chordata; class Aves; order Psittaciformes; family Psittacidae; genus Nestor; species Nestor notabilis. The sequence goes on along the minus strand of NW_009924080.1, from coordinate 607 downwards.
ATACTTAAATTGCCTTGTTAAGTGCAACACTAAATGTTTAGAAAACACTAGTCCCAAAGGAAAGAGCACCTTCTCAAAACCAGCACCATCCTTCCTCGTTGATCCAAACATGCCCTGAGATTTGACCTGAAACTCACCTTTGTTCTCACGGGCTCTTCAGATCAGACAGCAGGAAACACCCCAGGGGAACTGCCTCACTCAGCAACAACCTCAACTGGTTTGAACCTATTTATGTGCTCTTCAGCAACAAAACCAGCAATTGCTACTCCTATACTATTTTGTCAAAAGCTGCCTACGTAACTTCCACCGAGAGATAGATAATTAAAAACATACTGGGACAATATATGTAGTGGAAAGAAAAAAAAAATTAAAAAGAAAACAGAGCCAAAGGCTGAACCTATCCTAAGGCAGCGTCTGCGCTGTCAGCTCTCCCGGAGCGGTCCAGCTCCCCCGGCCGGGACACCCGGCTCCACAGGCTCCCTTCCCGCTACGCGGCGGCCTCGGCTGTTCCTCGAAAGCCGAGAGCCTGAACCAGCGTGCCGGAGCGGGATATTAAGTTTGTAAGAAGGGATTTCCGAAAGACCTTCAAAGCCGCAGCCCCGCAGCG
>NW_009924079.1:30716-31054 GCF_000696875.1 Nestor notabilis | reverse complement strand
TTCAACCCAGGACTGGGTTCGGAAGTGCTGCCGGCACACCTCAGGCTTTTAAGCATTATAAAGGGCAGCAGGAAAAGGCCTCCGTGGTGCAGGGTGTGCTCCTGGCCTCCTGCAGCATGTCTGCCTGGCGGGGGGATTTCTGTTCTCTTGTTTCTTCTTCTTCTGTTCTCGTTGTTTCCTTCCCCCTTCCAGCCACTGTGGGGACGGGGCAGCTGACCCAGCCTGGTGTGCCCGTAGCACATAGCCCTGGGGGAGGACGGGACACCCTGGGCTCCGTGTCCCCTTGGCAGGCCACCCCCGGCACCCAGGTAGAGCGCAGGAACCCAGCCCCAGCCCTG
>NW_009924079.1:5925-30704 GCF_000696875.1 Nestor notabilis | reverse complement strand
GGCGGTAGGACTGATGCAGGTAGCTGCTCCTGCGTGTGAATTCGGACCCAGGCTTGGCGGCTTTGCTGGTGTCGGTAGGTCTGCGGGGCTGTGGTGCCTCTGGGCGGAGGTGGGGAGTTGACTGCTAGTGTGTTAGGGCTTAACGCTGGCAAAATAATCCCTCTGATCCTCCTTGGGAGGGTCCGATCTCAGCTCTGCCAGCGAAATAGCCCTCGAGGGCCATGTGCTGTACCTTCCGTGTGGAGTAAAGAAAGCAATGCTAGCTCAGCTGTGTTGGTGTGCCCTAAAATACAGAAAGAGGGCTGCAAATCTCTACACCTTCTCTTAAGGTCTTGTGTTTGTGTCCTGGGGCTGAAAGCGAATGGCATTTGCAAGTTCTGTTTTGAGCACTGAGATGGTGTGTTCCAAGTCCCCCGTTATTTTAGCAGCATGCACACCCTGGCTTTACTTATTGGCAAGAACCTTTCCTCCTAATTTTGGCCCCACCACTTAGGATACCTTCAAAGTTTTTTCCTTTTCTTCGTCTTTCCCAACAGCAGTGCTTGCTACAGCTGAAGCTTCAGAGAACATCAGGCTGTCACTGTCAGCCCACAGCTTTCTCTTGATCTAAATACAGCAAAGAAAAACTAATTCTCTTAATGTAATTGCCATCAGTTATAGCATATATATACATACGTATAAAAAAAGCAGGAATTTTAACTCTCAACTAGATTATTAAGTATTCTGCCAGCCTCTAGCAGCTGTTCTGTGCTGTACATTGTGCTGGTATTATCCGTGATGGATGAAATGCAAAGCAAAGGATGTAGGTTTGCTTGCAGCACAGTGATGCTGCAGGATGAAATTAAAAGGCAAACTGAGGCCAGATCCTACTCTTAGTGTGAATCGGCCCAGATTCATCAAAATCCATAAAGCTGATTTATTGCAGCTGAGAAAGGAGGTCCCTTGCACGAAAGACATCTGGAAAGAGAGAAATGGTGACTTCCCTGCAGGCTTCACAAGACTGCTGTAAAGCAGGAGTTGCTGTATTCCCACCTCAGCTGCTCTGTTACAAGAAGCACTTACTACTGACCTAGTTCTTGTCCCCTTTCATTTTTGCCATCTGGTTTTGAGAGTTTGGTCTTTTGGCTCTTAAACATCATATGATTTTTTTGGAATGAGACCTAATGGTTTGAATCCATCCACAGAAGGGGAAAAAAGGAAAACCTTGCCTGATACCCTCCAGCCAAGTGGGTCAGTTTTGATGATGGTTTGGCACATGCTGTTCAACTGCTTTATTTACTGTATTGGGTAGACCATGCTCTGTAGCTTTCTGTGACTATAGATACAGCTTACATTCCCCTCCAGCCTGAAAGCTCCTCCTGTTGCTATAGCCAGAAAGGAGCATGCTTGTCTCAGCTCTCAGTGCTTTCCCTTCCTGACCTGTCCTTCCCCCTTTTCAGCTCAGCCTAGGGAAACAAAGTCAGTGTGCATCAGTATATTTGGTGTCATCTGCATGAGTAGGAAAGAAGGTTCCTGTGCCTTCCCTTATGGGGTATCCAGCATCCTTGGGAGGCAGAAATCATCTCCACAAGGCCCCTTCCCTTAGATTAGCTGGTGAAATGATACCAGGAAGCAGTGTGGCTTTATAACACCCATTTCTTGGTTGCCTGGTGCTCTGTGGCTCCCTTTCTATCTGGAAAGAAAGCCTCCATGTTAAGGCTCTGCTCAGCCCAGAGGGTGCTGTCGTGTTGGGTACATGGGTGTGGGAGTGACCAGGCTGTCCCTTCCTCCCCTGAAAGACACACTGCTTAAAACCAAAGCTCTCGCTGGCAGCCAGCAGAGACTTGGTGTCAGTTGAAGCTGCAACTCTGATGAACAAATAGAACATCAGGCAAATTCCCTACTGGGTCTGTGGGGGGCACAGGGAGAGCGCCAGTGTTCCTGCCTCTGTGAACCATATGTCAAGGACTCCTGTGTAGCTAAGAGCCACAGTGCCATAGGTGCTGCGGGCCTGAGGTGAGGGTGGGCTGCTGCTCCCTCTAGGAGTGAGCAGAGCAGAGGGCTTGCTGCTGTAAGGCTTGACCCTACTGGGAGCAGGGTGGCCCAGCCAATGCTCCCTGTTCCTCATGAGGGCACTGGGGCTGGTCACAGAGCCAGCCTGGGAGCTGGTCCTGCTGGAACCTGGCTCTGTGAAAGCAAAGGAGAACAGTGCCTATTGTCTTCTCAAAACAGCTACACAGAGCACCTGGTGTTGGCACCAGAGGGTGGAGGGACAACTCTTTTGGGAGGACCACGTATTTAGGTCAGTTTAAGGCAGCTGTGAGTACAGTGTCTGAGGATTTGTTGAGGGCTTGTTGCTACAGGAGCTCCTGCAAAATCCCAGATATGCTGGGGTCTGTTTGTGTCAGCCCTCATTGAAACCAAAGCCTTGTAAACAAGGGACAGTAAAGCTGTGTTCAGGACTGAGTCTGCTTGCTGACCAGAAGTGTTCTTGCGTCTTTGCATTTGTCCATATCCTCATTGAGGGAGAATAGCAGAAAACGTCCAGCTTAAAACTGGCTGTATTACAACATGAAATTCTTTTTCCAGGTAATTGTGGAGGTTAGTAATTAGCTCTGTTTTTGCTATTGGTTTAACTCCTCCTGTGGGCATAACTAGGGTGTTGAAAGTAGGCTAATTAATTGGCTGTCCCTTCTAAATCCTCTGCAGAATTGCTGTGCTTTTGTACAGCAAAAATTGTGTGGCAGTTTCTTAAACACTGGGAGAAAAAGTTCTTTAATGTTTTCATTGAGTTGTGAAAACCTAAATATTAGTCCCAAACTTTCAAAGAGTAAATCTTTAGTTATTTCTTCCTTGGCCTCTGACATGGGCAGAAGGTTTTAAGAGTTACTTAAATTCCATGGGTAACAGATCCCGTGGCATGCATAACTTAGCCTGTTCACAAACCCAAAAGTATGTCACGACTGGATGACTTTATGTACCTAGCTTCTTTAAAGGCCTGAATCCTGTAGCTGAACCAAAATCTAGGCTCTCAACTCTAAGTTATGAGCCCTCATGTGCTCAGTTAAAGGGTGTGTTAAGCGCCTGGAGTAAAGATTTTAGGCTCTGTAAGAAAAAGCAGACAAGCGCAGGTGTTACGCAGCTCACTCACTAATACTGCAGACAGGTTTGGCTTGAGGGCTACACCTGCATTTGTTTCTTGCAGCTGCACCACTCTTACCACTAAAAGAGGAACAAAATGATGTGGAAAAAGCTTGAGGAGAAGGCAGGGGAGGAGCAGATGTCTGAAGACTGTTTCACTTGGGCAGATGGAGCTGACATTCTAAGATTTCTCGAAGGTGCCAGATGTGTTGCGGAGGTTGTGAAGGAAAGGGGAACATCTCACTCCTCCCTTTTTCCGTCCTCCAAAGTGAATTTCAGTTTCCTCATTGACAAGCAAGAATATCTCTGAGATCTCCAAAGCATCCACTCTGACCTTTCAAGCTGCCTGGCAGACAGCAGGCTGTACCGGTCAGACTGTGAATGCATGATTCAGATTTAAGTGACTGCATCCACGTCATGTGGCTTCTTAAGCTTCCTCTTCCGAGTTGGATGTATTTCCAGAGACACATGGGCTTGGGTAAAATACTGCAGGGGAGAAGTGTTCTTGTAGATATTACAGCTTTACCATGCTTTAGAATCAAAGAATCGGCTAGGTTGGAAAAGACCTTTAAGACTGCTCATGGCTACCCCTCATCTCCCCTTGAGATCTCCCTCATGGCCACCCCTCACGGCCCATGGCTGCCCCTCCTCTCCCCTCATGATCTCCCCTCATGACCACCTCTCCTGTCCCCTCACTATTTCTGCTGATGGCTGCTCCTCCTGTCCCCTTATGATTTCTCCTCATGGCTGCCCCACTTCTCCCCTGTTGATCTCCCTTCACCTCTCATGGCTGTCCCTCCTGTCCCGTCACGATCTCCCCTCCCCTAAGGAGACAGGTCTTTGCATTTCTACAAACCTCTCCTTGTCCGTGGGCAAAAAGAAGAGCTGCTTATAAAATTAATCTGGTTAATAACCAGTCAAAACAGCACGTAACTCCTGGTTAGTGGCTTAGGCAAATCTGAGGCTCTGGGTTACTAAGAGACTTCTGCTATCTGTGATGCTTGCAGGAGTGCTGTGTAAGAGCTGAGCTCTATTAGCTTTATAGCAGGCAGCCAGCATCTGAGGGGAAGCTTTGTTTGGCCAGTGCAAATCAAACACTAAGCACTGAGAAACCTCCTTTGTGGAAATCACGGTGTACTAATGGGAGAGGGAAGACAGGCAGCAACTGTGAAAGCTGGGGCAAAGGAAAAGAAGTATTAAATTGCTGTTCTCCATGACTGTAAAAGTCACAGTGACTTTAATGGAATGGATTGTCATGCCTGGGGTGACAGCAGGCTAAATCAGCTGTTAGAAGGAGATGGAGTTACTTAGCATGCTGTGGCCTCCCTGTGCCCCCTCTTCAGACTTCCAGTCATTTGCACTGCAGCGTTCACTGTTTCTCTTTCCTTCTGCTCTGCTTGTCTCCTCAGCCTTGAGCAGTGCGTGGCTGTGCCCCTCCTGAGCTCCCTGGGACAGCAAGGATGATCACGTTCATGAACAACTCAGATAGCGAGGAGGAGCCCTGCAATGAGAGGACATCCCTGATGTCTGCAGAGAGCCCTCCAGTGCCCTCCTACCAGGATGGCCTGCAAGCCTCGGGAGCCGGGGAGGCGCAGGCTCATAGGGTAAGTGTGCGTCCTTCCCGGTGAGTGAAGAAATGGGATGTGGTGATAGATGTAGTCCTGCTACCCCTTAATCCCTCCCAGCAGGCTGGCTTCTAGGATTGCTTTGGCCAGTGTTGTTTCTCACTCTCAGCCAGCTGCAGCAGTGCCTGTTCCCATTTCCTCTGCTGTGACTTCTTCCCCCTTTTAATCTCCATATATACTCCTCCCTCTTCCTTCCTTTTGGTAATGGTACAATTTTACAGATACAAGCTTTTAATCAGGACCTGATGCACATATGACTCTTGCAGGATATCCTTTTCAGCCTCATTGTTTTGCCAGAAACCCTTTGCTTGGGTCAAATGCAGCAAATATTAGGACAGAGTCCAGTTCTGCTGCCAGTGAAGCAGCAGGGTAAAGCAAGCACAGCATTGCTGTGGGGGGAGGAACTGGTCAAGCTTATGCCACCTGAGATGACATTTCTTCTCAGCTCTGGGCATCTTGCCCTTCATCTGCATGTGCCTATCTGTATGGCTCTTGAAGAGGCCCCAAGATATTCATAGTTTTGGTTTAAAAACTTGAATGCAGCTCGTTTGCAATGGAATTTCTAATTGTATTGTTCAGTTGGTACCTCTCTGTTATGAGCCAAGTTGGTATGCTGTGGTGGCCTACAGCAGTCTCATGAAATACAATGGAATAAAGCTTTGAACACGAAGAAATGAAGTGTCTTACATACTTGTTAATCTTTCTTTTCAGAAGAGGCGAACAGGTAGCAGCCGTAGCCCTAACAATATTGCTGAAGGGGAAATGTCTGACTCGGGTGTTCCAGTGAGAGGAAGCGCCTTGGAAAATGAAGAGGAGGAACTAACTCTGAAATATGGAGCAAAGCATGTAATCATGCTCTTTGTGCCTGTCACCCTTTGTATGATTGTTGTCGTCGCCACCATAAAGTCAGTGCGCTTCTATACGGAGAAAAACGGGCAGCTGTAAGTGGGGTCTTCAAAACAGCCTCTGAGTACATGGGATCTGGCTTTACACACAGGTTCACGTACACTCTGTGTATGCAGAGTGCTTCCTTGGCAGGTTGGGAGAACCTTTACACAGCTAAAGGTGGCTGTGCAGGTGTACAGAGGTCTTACTAAAGTATGCTACATTCATCTGTGTAAGTCCTTCTGTACGTGTCTTTATACTGATGCTTTTGCACTGTCATTCGGGTGCCTAAGTGAAGCCTACGAGCAGCATAATAATCATAGCATTGTAGAATGGTTTGGGTTGGAAAGGACCTTCAGATCATATATTTCCAACCCCCTACCATGGTCAGGGACACCTTCCACTAGACCATGTCACTGAAGACTCCATCTACCCTGGCCTTGAACACCAGGGATGGAGCATTCACCACTTCTGTGGGCAACCTGTGCCAGTGCCTCAGCACCCTCACAGTAAAGAACTTCTTCCTCATATCTAACCTGAACTTCCCCTGTTTAAGTTTGAACCCATCACCCCTTGTCCTGTCACTACAGTCCCTGATGAAGAGTCCTGCTCCAGCATCCTTGTAGCCCCCTTCAGATATTGGCAGGCTGCTAGGAAGTTTGTACTGCACATAAAAGGCCGAGGCTGAACTCCTCATCTGTTCACTCACTAGCTGGCAGCGATCAGGGAATAACATGTTCATTTGGATGAGTGTCTCATTTCCTGATGACGTTTCTGGTTCTCACAGACTCATGGTGTGGATACATAATTCATACAATTATGACTGATACAGCTCTTGCCGACTGTGCCTGAGAGCACTCCTGGGGCTCTAACTGTGCTTCACATGTCAGGTGGAGAAACAGGGACTGTGGTCCCTTGAACTGAACCAAAGAAAACAAAATGGGGGGTGAAGGGTGGGGTGCAGGGTGATGAGAAGGGATAAAAGAGTCCAAGACTCTCCTACCAAGTGTGGAAAGAATGGGTCACCCCCTTTCAGGACAGCACCTGGGAGGTAGCCTTATAATTATCATGGAGGGGATCCAAAGCATGCAATAAAAATTTGTGGCCTGGAGAGAAGTTACTAAAATGAAGTCATTTAAACTCTATGCCTCTTTGTTTAGGGCTTTGCCAGCCACAGCTTCTTGTAGGAGTGTGCTTTTGATAGAGACCACTTTAATCTTTAGTTGATAATTAACTGGAGCCCAGCCACTTCAGAGGCTACCTCTTATGTTTGCTGTCCTTGGCAGTCCTGTCTTTCTTTCTCACAGATGGAGAGGCCTGGCTTTATCCTGTGGCAGTTGGTTAGAATATATATACTGTATATGGCTTTTGCTTTATACTGCAGGATCTACACCCCTTTCAGTGAGGATACCCCATCTGTGGGCCAGCGTCTCTTGAACTCGGTGCTGAACACCATCATCATGATCAGTGTCATCGTCGTAATGACTGTGTTCCTAGTTCTGCTCTATAAATATCGCTGCTACAAGGTAAAATGTTCATGCCAGAGCCTTTTCCACCTAGATGCTGTGAACTTGAGTTCAAGTAGGGCTTGCGTGTCAGTGAGAAATACAGGCACTGCAGTGGCTAGTCCACGTCTTAAGTCACAGCAAGAAGCATCTTGTACAGCAGCCTTTGTCAGAGGTGGTAGAGCTGTGCTCCTGAACATGTGTTGCTGTTATTTTGTCATTAATGGTAGGCTCTTAAAAACCAGGCCTGCTACTTTGTGTTAGTCGGGTCTGAGCCTTCTCCATCTCATCAAGAAGTTTTGTGGTTTGTGCATGTGGACTGAGTAAGGCATTTTGTGAATGCCTTCTCTTGGGAAGTTTCAGACAAGCTTTGTGGGAGCTGATATTCTTCCTGCCCATGGAGGGTCTGCTGGAAGGGACAAGGCTTTGGGGATAAAGGCACATTCAGGTTTTGTGGTGCCCAAGGAGTTGTTCTATGTTGTGCCAGCCCAGCATTTGAGCACTGGCCATTGCTGTGTTTTAAACTTGGCCCTGAGATGGGTTTATTGTACAGCCTTGGGCAAACCCCTCCTCCTCCTTTTCTCCACCAAGCAGAGAGAATGTGTTCACCTGTCTCAGCTAGGAGCCAGGATATGGATACCCATGGAAATGGATAGGAAAGAGGCTAAAAAAACCCCAAAACCAAACCAACAAAAACAAACACTGATGGATCAAATATAAATGAAAGAGTTTGGGAGAACTGGGAGCAACTGGCTGTCCTTCCTCCCTCACTGGTGCTGGGGAAGGCAGAGTCTTTGGTAACGGGAGGAGGAGTGCAGAAGGAGGCTGCTGGACAGTAAAAGCTCTGTCACTAGTGGATGCAACACTACAACCTGTGTGAGGGGTAACAGTCCCTTCAATTACTGTCTTGTCTTATCCTTGATAGTTCATCCATGGCTGGTTGATCCTGTCCTCTTTGATGCTGCTCTTCCTCTTTACCTACATATATCTCGGGTAAGTGGGAATGGGGCAGGTAACCTGGCAGTTCAGAGCGCAGAAAATGCCTAACCTGAATGAGGAGAGTAATGTCTCCCCTTCTCCAAACAGAGGTTTGAGAACTGTTAGAATCAATGGAAAACACTTAAAAAATGGCAGATGAAGTCTTTAATAGGCAGTGCCTGATTTTTACAGTGCCTGCTCTAGAAAAATCACTAGGAAGTGGTACTGTGAGCATGAAACGAACAGGCTGAACCTGGTGGTACAGAGGCACTGAATTGTATGTTGAGAAACAAAGGGAAAGGAACTTATGTGTTGAGTTGGTTTTCTGCTTTGTTTTGCCTTTTTCTCTGTATTGTTTCAAGCTCATTCCCTTAGCTCCCAGCTGAGGCACAACCAAGGTTTTAACTTGCAGGTGACACTTGCTAACAACTTCTCAGTTTTAACTGTGAGAATCAAGCATCTGGTGGGATGACTCTCACATGGCCTCTTTGCTGCAGATGGTCATGTGGCTGCAGGCCTGTGTTTGGTTAAGACTTGAAATGTCTGTTCAAACCACTGTAATCACTGCTGACCTCAGGGCTAAGGCAGTGTGGTGACTGCCTGCACACATTGCATGTCCATCTCCTGCAGGAGGAACAGAGAGCTATGAGCAGCCACTGGCCGCAAGGCAGGTTCCCCTTTCATCATGAGAGCTGCTTCTATCCTGCTCCTCCTGGTGTAATAGGAGGCTTGTTTAACTATAGCTAGTAGGATGCTTTGTGTGTCAGCTGCTTATATTGCTTAGCTAAATTCTCTTGTATTACAGTGAAGTACTGAAGACATACAATGTGGCCATGGATTACCCCACCCTGTTCTTAGTCATCTGGAATTTTGGAGCTGTTGGGATGATTTGCATCCACTGGAAAGGTCCCTTGCAGCTCCAACAAGCATATCTCATTATGATCAGTGCTCTAATGGCACTGGTTTTCATTAAGTATCTACCTGAGTGGTCAGCATGGGTGATTCTAGGTGCAATCTCCATCTATGGTAAGTCTGGGTTGGGACTCGCAAGGTGTGGCTCATGGAGGGGTTACTCTGAGGCAATCTCAGGACTCTGGATGTCATTCAGAAAACAACTTTATGGTGCTGACAGATTTAGAAAGGGGCAGATGGGCAATAAAATTGGCTCCCTGGCTTGTCTCATGCTAACTTGTTCCTATAGATACTGTACTCCTACCATATCTTTCAGAGTGAAATGCCAAGTTGGGGAAGTACTGAACCACATCTAACTGCATAGTGGGGGTGGTTAGACTTTTATCAGTAGGAACCTGATGGTCTTGCAGGTTCCATTTGTGGTTATCAGGAGATCATGGATTTTGATATGAGTAACAAGTTTCAAGAGAAGCTGCAGAACAAGGGACAGTTGGGAGGTAACACTCAGATTGGTGAGGAGCTCTGATGGAGGAGAGAGGGTAGGCAAAGAGGAACTGCATTCATGTGAAACACTGAGTCAGTGTGTGTAGCAGTGAGTTGTGGAATGTGAACAAAGTACTCCCAGTCCTCATCTAATTAAATTTAACACCTTGATATAATGCTGTCATCTACTTTCAAAGAAATAATGTGTTATTCTTAAGAGGCTTTTGATAGGATTAGTACAATGAAAACTCTAACTACTCTATTAAGGCTTGGGAATGGTATTTTAAGTGAACAGCATCTTCAGGGACTTGAACAGCAGAAACTGCCATTCAGGAAATCATCCAGTTAATATTGATAGATGTAATTTTGAGAGGAGAATAGCTTTTTAAAGATAAAGAATGTAAAATATGCATGATAGTTTGAGATGAGATTGTCTGGCCTTTTTCTTCTTGCAGATCTGATGGCTGTTCTCTGTCCCAAGGGGCCACTGAGAATGCTGGTAGAAACTGCACAGGAGAGAAATGAGCCCATTTTTCCTGCATTAATATATTCCTGTGAGTAAGATCAGAATGTTAATGTTTTTAGCCAGATTAAACAGCCTATTTTTGTGTCAAACCGAAGAACACTATTTTAGTTGTCCTTGCCCTAAGATTGATGTGCATTTATGTTCTGGAACAGACCATTTATAGAAGGTCTTGTTTATCGATTACAATGGTGCCATCTCTAATTAGCCACAGGAAGCCTCCATTTGTCTCATGAAGCTGAAATGTTCGAAAGTATATTTATCCTTCCATGAGTGCAGTGCAGAATGTGCTCCTTTGTTCTGCGTACAAAAACCTGTGTTAGATGGACAGTAGTCTTTGCAAAGTTCTGTGATGAGAAGATGCCACTCAATACACTTCTACCTTGTGCACACACTTTATAGACACACTTTCAACGTGTGATGAGGTTCCATTCTTCCCATAGCCCCCTCTTGCTCTGTGCACTGTATGGACAGCAGTGCTTTATTGTTCACTCTGTGGCTGCTCACTTTGTGAAAGGCTCTATTCAAGTATTGCTCTACAAAGAGGATCAGTTGTCTCTTTCCTGGCTTTCTTGGCCTGTTTAACTGTGATGGTGTACAGTGTCCTTATCCAAAGGTATATATGTACTTCAGATAGGAGGAAGGCAGGCAACTCAACACTCATGGGGCCTGGACTCAAGTGATTTGTGGACATCAGTGACTTCTGCATTACATCAGTTGTAAGGAGAATGGCTATTGCCAGGTGGTCAGCGCAAAGTTGAGGATGGCTACAACCTCATTGATCTTTATTGCCCCCCAGCATTTAATGTTATATAAATGCTTTTATACATTCCAAGCAGAGCTTCTGTTGGTTTTGGCTCACCTCCCTTTTTTACTGGAGATTATTTTATACTGACCTGAGACAATCTAGATGAATCACAGAATGGTTTGGGTTGGAAGGGACCTTAAAGCTCATCCAGTTCCAACCCCCTGCCACAGGCAGGGACACCTTCCACTAGAGCAGGTTGCTCCAAGCCCCTGTGTCCAACCCGGCCTTAAACATGGCCAGGGATGGGGCAGCCACAGCTTCTCTGGGCACCCTGTGCCAGCACCTCAGCACCCTCACAGGGAAGAACTTGTGCCTAATATCTAATCTCAATCTCCCCTCTGTCAGCTTAAAGCCATTCCCCCTTGTCCGTCCCTACGTGCCCTTGTAAAAAGTCCCTCTCCACATGTTTTAGTTAACAAGAGTTTCTCTAAAGGAGAATGCGATTCAACAAATAATAGGTACCGAACAAAAAGATCTTGTGCAGAACATCAGTGTCTCCATTGCAAGACCACATTCTGTGCTCCCTCTAGATGTAAAAACATCACCTTGGCTGAGCTTGTAGTGGAAAAATAGGCGCTGTGTTTGCTTTGGCTTATTTTGTTTATTTTAGGTTCTATAAAAACAGGAAGACTGATGCACGCTTAAATAAACAGCTGATTTGAGTTCCCTTGACTGATTTCAAAATGGTTTGTCTTCCTTTTTAGTTTAGGGGTCCATGTCAAGAATAAACTCCTAAACATCCTTCAGTTGTTCTTGGAACCAAAACAGAAATAGCTGATATTCTGACAGGAAAGAACCAAACCAAATAGGCAGTGAGAAAACTAGTGCTCCTAAAACAAGACAGCTCCTGCGTATCCCTCCCTTGTGTGCTTTACCTTTAGCAGAACATGAGGAGCAAGCTGTGTAAGTTAACCTCTATTTACCTTTTGTACTACCAGTGTTTCCTGGGCAGTTGTTTTCTTTGAAGAAAACAAAAGAGATGAGGATCCTAGTTCTGGGTTTTCTTTAGCCTGCAGTGAGGACAGGGACAATACTGACTCTTACCTATTTGTACTTTGGGACTTTCTTAAAAACTGAATGCACTGCCTTAATTTTCTCCCACCTTACCTTCCGAGTGCCTAGGGAAACCACCTAAAAATGAATGTTGTAAAAGCATTTACAGGAGCAAAAGTGTGTATTTTTAGGGACAGCTAAATACCTATTTCCTCTGAGCTATGGTGGCTGATGTTTTATGCAGCTGGTTACTTTCTCTCTTGCTTCTAGCTGCTATGATGTGGACAGTTGGAATGGCAAAGCCAGACACAGCAGCAAGAGGACCAAGTCAGCAGATGTGGGATGCAGGTTTGTTTGCATGTTACTCTTCTATACAGAGCACTGTCCCATGGAAATAACGTGTGTGTTTGAGACTGCAAGTAAATGTAAGCCCCTGAATCCTGATAGATGCATTTTTTCAGTGGTTGCAGAACTTGGTGATGTTTGAAACCTGCTGTTAGGGCTGGCAGCAGAGATGGCCAGATGATGTAGAAAGCTCCAATATTCAAGCTGTTTTTATTTAAACCAAACACAAACAGGAAACCAAACAAGTGTTGTTCAACACATCTTCAGATGTACTTAAGTCAGAGCTGAAAGCGGCCTAGAGGGGGTTTGTATTTTTATTAGCTGGGGTTAGTAAATTACAACATAGGCTCATAAACACAATGCCAGTGAGCTGGTGAACTTAAATGCATTGTAGCATGTTGTATTCAGGCCACTGGCATGGAGCAGACATGGTATTACCTAGCTGTAAGTGCAGCATGGCTTACCCTGCTGAAGAAAATGAACGTCCTTACATTTACCCTTGGGTAAAGGCTTATGTTTGGGCAGTTACCCAACAGTAGCTGAGGTGTAGCAAGTTCACATTCTAGCTGTTCCTGTGGCAGTTTGTGTGCCTTTGCTTCCACCTTCCTGACATGCAAGTTAAACTGCAGTTTTAAGGTGATTGAATAAAATGTGATTTGTGGTGTTCGGAGGATTTCCCATCTGGCCTTGTTGCACTTCAGAAATGACAGTACCTTTTTGTGTTAAAGCAGTAAATGTATGCTAAGGTTTGATAACTGAACATGCTGCTCATCTCAGGGTAAAGCAGCTGACACATTAACAAACAGCAGGGACACAATCCTGCTTTGAAAGAGCATGCTGAGCTGTACAGAATGCCTCTGTGGAAGCTCTCTTGTGTCCCAGATTGCATCTGCAGCAGCAGCAGCAGCATCCTGTCAGACTGACATGCACTGGAAAGTTTCTATGAGTGCCTCTGAAAAATGGGAACTGTCAGATAGAGGAATGTATCTCGGACTGGCTGCTTCCGAAAGCACTACCAAGGGCTCTGTTTTAGATGTGTTTAACAGGGAAAAAAATCAGTGAACAATGAAATGTGTTCACTTTCTACATGTGGACCCCCAGTTCCAATGTCAGTGTGATTCTGGGCAGAACTTTTCTCATAAATAGCAGTCCTCTTACTCAGCCATTTTTGTCATATGATCAGTTAGGGAATACCTGAGCACCTCCACGCCAAAGACACAGCGACGTGGGAACTTACTTCACTTGTCATTCTACCCTGTGCAGAGCTTAGCTCTGCATATGTACTCGCTTGTTAAAGCCATTGAGCTCCTGGGTAGCTGCCAAAGAAGCTGTGAACACGTATGCTTCCGACTGGTGCAAATAATAACACGTTTTCCTAAGGCCACTAAATGTCTCTGCTTGAACTGGTGTTGATGATCACACCTCCAAGAAGCAAAGAGCTTACCCATTCCAGGGAAGTTTGACAGCAGTGTGGATTTCATGTGTTACCTTATAAATGTAGCTACCTCTTGTGTTCCTTTTTGTCTGCTTGTCTTGGGCTGTTTTTGTGGAACCAAGCTGAGGATGGGAGAGACAACCACGGGAGCTCTTCACATACAGACTCTCAGATGTCGGAGACGAGGAGTCCTGTTCCAACCCGCCCCATCACTTCTCTAGAGGAGCTTGAGGAGGAGGAAAGTAAGAGAAGCTTTGTACCTTGATTTCAGTGTAGTCAGTCAGAACCTGACTTCTTTCTCATTGTGGTTAATGCTGTTACTATTAGTCTAATTGCAGTTGATTTGAAGAGTTGTGTCTTGCTGAGCAACAAAGATCTTGAGTCTGACTGCATATTACTTGCTGCTGCAGAATCTGTTCTGGGATTGCAATTCCAGTGACATCTCTTAGCTATACGGACTATTTAAACAGTTCCTTCTTCCCCTTGCCTCTCATCCCTCTCCATCCTAAAGCTTCCTTAACTGGTACATCTGTAAAGCAGACCAGGGAAGCACCTCAGAGGATGAGGCTGAGCAAAAGCAACTGTGGGAGAGGAGGCTGGAAGACTCAGCCTCCTCAGTAGCATGTGGGGTGCTAAGGGTCCAGGTTGGAGCCAGGACTAGGAACCCTCACCTGCTCCCCAAGGGACAAGAATTTGTTCAGGAGGAAGCAGACCAGGAGGAGCAGAATTAACCCTTGTTTTCCTTTCCCACTTCTCTTAGGGGGTGTGAAGCTGGGCCTTGGAGACTTCATATTTTACAGTGTGCTTGTTGGGAAAGCAGCGGCCACAGCAAGCGGAGACTGGAACACCACGCTGGCCTGCTTTGTAGCCATTCTCATAGTAAGTGAGCAAGCTTTTAGTAACTCTGTTATACCCTGTTTAGTACAGCAGTGTTGCCAGAACTACCAGCAGCTGAGCACTGCTTAGTCACTGCAGGTAACATGATGGGTATTTAGGAGAAACCACCCAATCCACTGCTGTGGATTTACGTATTTATTTTACCCCAAGAGACCTTGAAAACTGGGAAGGTGTTAGAAGTACATGCTGCTGTGCATTAAGAGTCCTCATCGATGCAGTTCACCAGGATTTAAGTGCCCTTATGTGCTGGATCAGTACTTCGTATGTAATGGCACAGAAGAAAATGTAATCTGTAAATAAATGAGCCTCTTGGGGTCAGCTGTATGTCAGCATTAGCTGTTTATAGCACTTTCTCAGTGCTCAAGATTGCAGAAGAAAATGCCTGGCCAGCTCGTGTGAAAGGTGAAGCTCTGGGCAAATATATCTCATGCTACTGGTAGCTCAGGCAGGCTTCAGTTGCTGCACAGTGTAGCTTATTATTTGTCTATTAGGTTAATTAAATAGCTAATTTGTATATTAGGTTGTTGATGGTGGATACATTTCTGGGCTGCTTACTGTATCTCTGTGTTTTTTCTCTCTTCTCTCTGGCAGGGTTTATGCTTAACTCTTTTATTACTGGCTGTTTTTAAGAAAGCACTGCCTGCTCTTCCCATCTCCATCACCTTTGGCTTGGTCTTTTACTTCTCGACAGACAACCTTGTGCGACCATTCATGGACACCCTGGCCTCCCACCAGCTGTATATTTAGAAGAGGTGGGAGTTAGAGGATTCTTTTGAAAGCTTTGCTGTGAAGTATGGTTACACTGTTTGGAATAAGTGCTGAAGTTTTACACTTAGTGCCATATATTTGTAAGGAAAACACTAACTCTGTGACATGATGTGTACTAAAAATCTAATATATACAGGACTCTGGGACTCCAGGGAAAATCCTGGCTCATTGGTGATGTCAGAGTGTTACTTTATGTTATTTGATGTGTACACTGGCTGTTGCGAGCACAGAAACCTGTATGTAGCATGGGACACTGAAGAGGTGGAGGGTCTGATCTGTGCTTCCAGAAGCTAAAGTGGTTTAAGCCCTGGAATTGCAATCAAGTTTAACTCTACTCTAGGATTTTTAACACTTTTGAAGTGTAGTGCAAACATGCTGTGCAAGTAAATTGTACTTGTAAATAGAGAAGCATAGCACTCGGCATGCACAGAACAAAGCAGGGTGTTACACCTGGTAATGAGCAGTAGGGCAGTGAGGCTGAACTGCATAACCTGGCTTCTGTGCATACAACTTCTGTTGAAATTGTCCCAAATCCCTATTTATTCTGACCTTTGATATAATATCAGTGAGCCATGATGGATCTAGGCAGGAATGTTGGTGGTTGGGATGTTTAAACATCAGGCTTCTGATGTTTTGCATGCATCCAGCACTGCAGCTAACAGCTGATGAAGACAGGGCTGCCTGTTCCACCACATTAGATCCTCAGTGTGGGAATTCAGATACTTTTTTCCTGTCTCCTGCCAGCGTTTTACCTTTTTGGAAATCTTTTTCCGGGTCTGTACTACAGTCCTCAGATTACCATTAGGTGGAAATGACTACACAACTCCAGTAAATCAGACGTGTAACTTCTTGTGTGTATTTCTAGTCTCATTTCTGTGCGCTGTTGTAACTACTCCAAAGGAGGATTTACCTTCCCTTTCTGAAGAGGTCCTCTTACAAGGATTGAGACTTGGTTTACTTAGTTTTTGGTACTGTTTAAAGGTTATTTTTTCATTACAAAATTTAAACCAGTTATTTACTGGTTATTTACCCTGTCATATCTTGTATCAGAAGACAGAGGTGCAAACTGCAATCTGCTCCTTACATAAGGCATCTTTAGTGCTAGGAATATTTACACACCCTGGAGTTCATTAAAAGAAATAAATACAAGAATCACAGCGCTTGCTGCCAGTAAGAAATATGGGTCTAGCTGAACCCGACTGTTTTCTCCACCTTTTAAAATCATCTGGTTTCTATTCAGAGTCAGTTTTTTACAAACAGCCAAGTTCTGTGGGTTTTTTACCTCTTTTTACTCGAGTGTTGATGACGCAAAGAAGCGCTGTTTTCTCTGACAGCTCATCAGTGTCAGTGTTTCAGAGTGCAACGTGATGCAGGGTTTTGTGAATAATGCAGTGACAGAGAGATGCAGAATTTCATCTCTCCTAATACTTTTTAGATAAGGCTTTGAACTACACATTTCTGAGGCAGTGTTTTTTCCAATAGACTTGTTCAAGCACATCTATGTTGGTATTTAACAAGGACATCACGTGGGTGATGCAAACACCTGTAAGGGTTTTCATGAGTTGTGTGTGTGTCTCAGTTTGCTCTTTGTTTAGTTTTCTGTCCTCATTTCTCACATTAGCAATGTTTGGACTTACCAGCTGCAGAGTTAATTATTACTAAAAGGTATTTCCTTTGGAAATGTAAATCAGTAGAGCTCTGTCTGCTGATTTTTAAGGTTTATGTGAGAGTTGGGTTTTCCTCCTTTTATTTTTGGGTGTTTTTTAAACCAGTTATGGGGCCAAATCAGAATACTGCAACAATGATTTTACTTTTTGCATTGCATGGTGTAGAGAGGATGTGAATTATTTATATGTACTGGAGCAAAAATCCTGCTTGGCTTAACAGGGTTTTAGCATATTGTTAGAGACAATTTATTTCTGTGAAAGCAGAGTTGGTATTTGAAGGACACTGGGGAAATACCTTCAAATATTGAAGGATCCCTACTGGAGGTGGTGGGTTGCTGCAGGTTTGTGCTTGTTGAAGATTGGCCTTCCACTGAGAAATTCTGCATAGCTGATAAAAATTGTAATTTAAAAGGTAACTGAGCAACAGATTCTGCCAGTGCAACAAAATGTATTGTCCTGGTGAGTGATAGGAATGTATCATGTACATACTGGAGTGGTTTAAACTGTGTACAAGTTCATATGTGTTTACTACAAATATATACGTATTCACTGTGTGTTTGTGTGTGTATACACGCATACATGCAAGTTTTAAAATGATATTGAGTGATTTCTCATCTCATTGGCCATTATCACCTGTGCATAAAGTGAAGTTTTGTTCGTGATGTTAATACTGTATGGTCTAAGATGTGGAACTGCAGAGGGCAGGATTTACACTACTCCGTAGCTGGCTACTACATGAGATACTGACTCAGTGACCTGGCAACTTGAATGAGCAAAGCATTTGTCTGTCTTCTGTGCTCATGCACTGACTTCAGCTTGCTGCTTGCTCTGCTCAACTGCAGTCTCTTTCACCCTGAAGAGATCCCAGTATTCCCACAATGATGCACATCCCCCTAAAAGCCCCTCCTTGATGCAGGTGTCCACAGCCTCAAGTCCTGAAGGAGATGCCACATGCTGGCATTTTCCTATGTGATCCCTGTCACATCCGCTTCTCCTCTCTAGTCTAAAGTAAGTGTCTCGTTGCATCTAGTCTCAAATGGTGCTTGGGCACACACCAGTCTCTAATGTGTAAGACTGAAGCTAAGTCCATGAACAAAAATGTGGTAGTAAGACTGCCCAGTGCAAACCCAAGCTTTTCAGTGGTGGAAGATGTGTAGCCTCCTTGCATCACTTAGTGCCTTTGTAAGAAGCATGTGCAATTCAACCAGTGTGACATTGTCACCTTCTGAACATGCAGTTGCTGCTTGTGCTTAGTGCTTTGTCCTCTTGCCATGTAACTTGCTTTTGGTTTTGTTCTGGGGTTGTTTTGGTTAAAGTTTCTCTTGTGTATGAGAGACTGGAGATGCATTCTGCCTGCAGAGGGTGCACAAGAAGCAGCACAGTCATAAAGTACAAGAAATGGGACATTCCTGGAAGTGCTTCTCCAGCAGCTCTCATTCATAAAAGCTAGCATCAGGCTTTTAAGGCACGTCCCTCAGAGAGAAGTCAGACTGTGTTAGAAATGTCATCTCCTCCTGGTTCACAGAGAGGAAGGGACACGTTTGCAATATGAGGTGTTTCAGCAAGAGCTTTATGAACACTGCAGAAGCTGTGCCAACTTCCATTAGTAGGAAGGTCACAGCGCACGTCTATCACAGGCAGCGAAAAGCAGCAGTGCTCTGCTCTCCCACACCTTCTTTGCACCAGTTGCTAGTGCAGTCTCCTCCAGGGGGCATCTGGATGAAGTCAGATGAACCACCTCTCTGAGTAAACGGCACTTGGTGACAGGACTCTGATGGAGACTCACTGTCTTTACAGAAAAATTAGGAGGTCTCCCAGTAAATCCCTCTGCTTCGTTCTTGCCTTCCTAGGTGCTTCCAAACTAATCACTCCGGGTGTTTTCCTTCCTCTTCTTTGTAACTCAAATTGTGTTTTGATTTAAGTTGAATATATAGTTACTCTTCTTTATTGTTTCCCTTAGTCCTTGGTCTCCCTGTTCCTGCATTACAGATGCTCCTTGGCAGCCACAGGAGGGCGGTACGTCTATATGAAGAAGTACCAGCCATTTTCAAGGACTCTGCTGTGTACCCCTTGCTTTTCAGTGAGGCTGAAGGCTCTGTAGTCTTCCTCATGGCAGGGAGAAAGCAGACACCTCACACCCCAGCACAGCTGCAGTTTTGGCACAGCATAGGGCAGGCCTTGAGTGAGCTCACGCTGTGCCAGAATCTATTTAAAGATTTCAGTGTGATGCCATGTTCAGCGCTGCAGCTCTGGGTGAGGTCCTGCTGTTGCATTACACACTCCGTTTTGTTTGGGTCGTGTTCCCCCCTATTTTTAGAAGCATTCAGCCCTAGTTTCAGGCCTGAAACCCCCAAGCATAAGTCAGGGGCTCCTCCAGACATTGCTAAATTAGGTTTCCTCCTAAGCATCTTCAAGAAGGAAAGGAATAGTTATACTTACTGCATTGTCATTCCTCCTCTCACTTGCACTCTCCTATTCTGTCCCAGCAGGTCTTGCTAATGCGTGTGGGGGAAAGAGCATGCTGCTGTCATTCCAGCTCTTGGCACAGGGGAACTAGGATCACGCTGCATCCTGTTGTCTGTACCCTTAGGAGAGCCAGGTGCTCTCTGCTTTTCTTGAACTCACTTGTTTTGTAAGAAAACAGCATGGACAAATGCTGTATCTTTGACAGAGCTTCTCTCACCACACCATTCATACACTGCTCAACACACTTGCATCCTTCATGGAATTTATCCTTGCTTCCCCTGCCCTCAGTACAGTAAAACGGTGTGAGCTGTTCCCATTCTACAAATGGGAAGCATGGAAACTAAGAGAGTAAATGCTGGGTTTAAGTTTGGTTAAAGAAAGATTTGCCCACGTCAGGGCATCAAAACCAATCATACAAGTCACTATCATTTCTTTCACATCTTCCCTTTGCTGCAGGTTTGCTATCACCCACCTTTTCCCACTCTAAATTGAAGACATTTGCCCTGAGCACTCGAGTTAGTTAAGTAAATATGAACTGTCATCTTCTTTGTGCAATACGTATGTTTGACAGGTGCCCATGAGCACAATTTAGGAGGTGTCAGTGCTCAGCACTATTTATAGCTCAGTATTACAAAGATATAAATAAATAGAGTGGAATTAGCTAAACGCCTTAATATAGAAACCTGAGACAGGTACAGGGCCAAGCAGTCAGAATGGAAGTTTTCCAAAACTGGGAACTGTTGGAGTCCTATCAAATGCACTAAGTGACAGCTCCCAAGGGCAATGCAGGGTTAGGTCTGTGCAGAAGTAAATGGTGTGAAGCCTGGCACTCCTGAACTGCCTTGCAAGGCCTGAAGAGTCAGAAGGGGGTGGAGCAGGAAAAGCATTAGGCGTATTTTCTCCTATATAATTGGTTTCTATGATTTCAGGGAGACCTTGCTCACCCTGGTATAAAATGTAACTCCACAGCTAACTTGCATTTAAGCAGCCTAGGAAAAATGTAAGAAGTGTGAGAGCAAGCGTGGAAAACTGATCCAACCTTTTAACTTATGCCATGCCACCTTCATTCTTTACAAAGCTAAATATAAGCAATTACAATTCTCCCTGACTTGGGAAAGCTGTATCTATTTCTGAAAGAATCTGAGCCTGCCTTCAAACCTGATATAAGACAAGACAAGCAGGATCTCTGGAGCTGAAGGTAGGTATTCAGGATGATTTTTAAAGCCACCTATCTACAGCTTTGATGTACCAACAGAGAGTTAGGAGCAATAAAATGCCAGCAGCATTAACAGAATTACTCCAACAGGAACGTCTTACCCCTTCATCATGCCAAAATGGACATGCCCTGTCTGTAAGCCCCTACCAAATACGTCCTTTGTGATATTCCGCGGAGATCAGATTTGAGCTATTTTTGTTCTCCAAATATTGTGCTAATAGTCTCTTCCTGAGTGCTATGTGCAGGTTTCAATAGGCATGAGAACTGTTTGTCTTTCTTCTTTAATAAGGAAAAAGAAACAATCTGATTGCTGTCCTTATGTGATTTGGGTGGGGAAGCTAAAAGCTGAAATGGCAAACACGCAGAATGATCCCAGACAACTCATGCTGCCAACTCAAACTCCAGGTTGTGCAGAAAACTCACAGGGAATAGAAATCCAGCAAATGAGTTTGGCTGTAGAGGCTCTGAGCTGTGGCTTGTCTGCCTAGGGAAGGACACAAGGCTGGAAAAACCAAAACACACCTGAGACGTGGGTTAGGCTTACGAAAGAGGAGTGTGGTGCTGGCTTCCCTGGCCAGGCTTGTTACAGCAGCGCAGCTTTAAACACTGAAACAGGATGGGGAAATGAGGGCTAGCATGGGACAAAGCCCATCATCCTTTACATGCTAATTGCAAAGGCATTTAGCATGTGAAGGATTAGGTCTGCTTCTTTGCTACCACTGTGTGTGTAGACACTTAGTGCTGTCATGAAACAGGAGTGCTGCTGCAGAGAATTCTGCTTTGAAAGCAGGCTATTGAAGTGACAGCTGTTGAAGCCCATGAGTGGATGGCACAGGATGTACTCACTGTCCAGGCTTCATTGTTAGGTACTGTATCTAGTGGGAGTGCTGAAGGGAAAGGGCATCTTTGTGCTCCCACCTTGGACTCCTCCAGGCTAAAAATCTTGGAAGCTCTGGGGGTTGATGGGGCAGTGAACCTGCGCTGCTGGTTCTTGGCACTGCTGTGCCTGAAGGCAAGCTCTTTTCCCCCTGCACAGCTACAGAGCATGTCAAAATGACACTGCTGTGCTTCCACAGAGGCTTTCCAAGCACTTCTTTAGGCACCGGGCTTCAAGGGCAAGACAGAGCAGAAGAATGCCATCAGCTTTCTTTTACAGATAGGAGTCAGATAATTTGCTCCGGGTCAAATGAAGGGCTTAACCTGGATGTCTAAACCATCTCTTGATCAGTCATTTTGTTCCCAAGGCTTGTATTATCTGCTGGCGTCTCCCTCTCAGCTGCATTCAGATACGCATCAGTCAGGGTGTTCTGCCACCAATCAATGTCTCTCTCCTCAGGTATTGCAGACATAGATGTAGATACTAGAGGTCAGATTATGCAGTCCTTCACTGACCTCAGGAGTTGGATCAATAGCCACAGCAAAGCAGAAAAGGGGTCAGTCAGCTTCCAAAGGCAGCAATGATCCTTTCCCCCTAGACTGACTGCTAGAAGTAAATCATAGAATTGTTTAGGTTGGAAAAAACCTTTAACATAATCGAGTCCAACTGTTAACCCAGCACTGCCAAGGCCAGCACTAAACCATGTCCCTAAGCATCTTCTAAATACCTCCAAGGATGCTGATTTCCTGGGCAGCCTGTTCCAATGCCTTACAATGCTTTTAGTGAAGAAATTCTTCCTAATATCCAATCTAAACCACCCCTGGCACAACTTGATGCCATTTCCTCATCCTATCACTTCTTACATGGGAGAAGAGACTGACACTCACCTCGCTACAACTTACCTTCAGGTAAGAGAGTGATTATTATCACCATCATTAAGCTAGACAATCAAAACAGGGCTAACCCACCACCTCTCCTTCCTGGCCATCCCTTCTGAAGTTTATAGCCACCCACTGCAGCACATCCACTGCCACCATGTTTCCATGATGGCAACCAGTTAGTTTTCCTGCTGCACAATGTCTGCCAGCTCCTCTTGTTTCCTGCCTGTGCTGTGTGCATTGGTGTAGATGTATTTCAGCTGGGCTGCTGACCTCGCAGCCTTTTTGGGGGAAGAAGCCCCAGTTCCTATGTGACCATTTTCAGGCACTTCTGTGGTTTCTAACACATGATTAACCCTTGTGTCCTTGCTGCTGCATGGATCTCCATCCCCTATGTCTACTGAGACAAAGGGCCTTGCTACACATCATCCCTCAAACACTGATTTACCCCTTTCCCCCATCAAGTCTAGTTTAAAGTTCTTTCAAAGAGCCCTGCTAACTCCTGTGCAAAGATCCTTTCCCCTTTGAGACTGGTGTTGGACTGGTGGTGTATAACCTGACCCATGACCAAAACCCCCCAAATTCTGCTGGTGACACCAGGCTCAGAACCAGGTACCAAAACCTGGCTCTTCCCGTTTCTTCCCTCATCATTCCCTGCAACTGGAAGGATAGAGAACACTGCTTGTACTCCTGATCCCTTAACCAGTCATCCCAAGGCCCTGAAGTCTCTCTTGATTGACTTCTTGTTGCAACTTCATCACTGCCTACCTGAAAAAGCAATAACAGGTAATAATCTGGGGGCTGTACAAGGGTAGGAAGCTGCTTCTTCACATCTTTAACCCAAGCCCCAGGGAGGCAGCAGACTTCCTTAAGAAGTGGGTCTGGTCTGCATATTAGGCCTTTTGCTCTCTTCAGAGGGGAGTCTCCTGTGACAATGACAACTGTTGGAACTATCCATCTGTGAATCACCTTCAGGCAAGTGGAGCCTACAAGGGGCCTACAAGGATGCTGGAGAGGGACTGTTCATTAGGGTCTGTAGTGATAGGACAAGAGGTGATGGGTTCACACTTAAACCAGGAAAGTACAGGTTAGATCTAAAGAAGAAGTTTTTACTGTGAGGGGTGCTGAGGCGCTGGAACAGGCTGCCCAGAGAAGTGGTAAATGCCCCATTCCTGGCAGTGTGCAAGGGCAGGTTGGACAGAGCCTTGGGTGACATGGTTTAGTGTGAGGTGTCCCTGCCCATGGCAGGGGTTTGGAACTAGATGATCTTGAGGTCCTTTCCAACCCAAACCATTCTATGGTTCTATGATGGAGCTTAATGAGTTTGTCCATTTGCCACACAGGCACTCAGAAAACCCTTGCAGCTTTCCCTGTCTCCCTCCCACATGTTGCTGTGTTTCAGAATAGCGAGGCAAGATCCAGGGAGCCAGAACAAGGACTGGCTCTCAGGCAGTGAAAGAAAACATGGTTTCTGGGAACGATTCCAGGCTGCAGCTAGGTAGTTCACTGCTCTCCAGGTATGTGAGATATGGCAGTGCTGTGCCAAAAGCTGGGGTAATGGCTGAGTTTGGCAGCACACCTCACCACTAGCCAGCAGAGCAACTTGCTAGTTCCAGTAAAGTGTTCAGAAATAGCCATATGCTTTGGCTCCAGTCTGCCTTCCCACTTAGAACAACTCTGCATAAACTGTTCCAGATAACCCTTCTGTCCTTTGTAAAAAGCTTTTTAGAGTAGCTAAATGCAGGCAAAGGACTTGCTTCTGTTTGCCTACCTTCAAAATTAATTTGCCATGTTTACCCAGGGGGTGAATGGCTTTGTAAGTTACAATCTGTAAAGTGAATCGTGGATGAAACCTACAAAGAACTGAGCCTTTCCACTATGCCTGTCTAAGATTGATTGAGGTATGTGTAATCAATCAGATGGCAAGAGGACAGGGCAAAGCACTCGTCAAACTGTGCAAGCAGATGCAATTTACAATGAGCAGAAATGACTGATGTGTCTAGCCCAGAGATAAAGGAGAATTACAGACTGATTAATGTTTGACCAAGTCTCAGATCTGGGGAGAAACAGGAATACCATATTCTTGAGCTGCTAATCAGACTGCTGCACTCCTCATCCAACATGGCTTTGCTCCATACCCATAAAAAGCACTGTTGTGCAACAGGATTTGAATAGGCAGGCATGACATAGTGAATGTTTTACTAGATTAATTGCTACAGTGGTAGGGGAAAGGTGCCTGTCCTTGCCCTACACTGTCCCGCATACTATACAAAGAGGACCGGTATCACTTTCTTAGTGCTTCTACCTGCAGCCTCTCCAGCTGGCACACTCCTTCTGTCAACGAACTCCATCCCCATGGGCTTGTCTCACTGGTACCCACTTAGCATGTGAGTGGCCA
>NW_009924079.1:0-5894 GCF_000696875.1 Nestor notabilis | reverse complement strand
CAAGAGTGGGATGTTGGGTGGGGGAACAAAAGCCACAGCCAAGTGTAGTGTGGTAGCACGTGTGGTGTATGCATGGTGTGCTGCACAACTTTTTCTGGTGATCCTCTTGTCATGTATGTAGCTTAGGCTTGTTACCACCTCATCTAGAGAATAACACCAAGTTTGGTTTTCTTTCATAACCTAAAGAGGGAACAAAATTCAGGTATCTATATGTAAATTTCTTGTTTGTGAGAACATATTTGTAATGCTGCTTTTCCCCCAGTTGGTGAGAAACTAGTGTTACCCAGCACCCTGAGCACATGCGTGGAGGGCAGAGGCAAACCCCCATGAAAGACAGTGAGGCTGTGATCTGCCTCATATCCCTGAGAAAACCAGGTGAGGACCATCTAAAATGCCTCAAGGGTAAACTTGCTCCCTGTTCTCCAAATAATTGTTAGAGATAACCCCAGCATTGGTGGCCTGCACACACCTCCTGTTTAGAGTTCAGTCCTGCACAGTCAGTGCTCTGGAGCTGTATAACACAAGCCACAAATACCCGGTCCAGAGCCACTGCAGTCTGTTCTGGATAAATAGCAGGAACCAAGAAATGCTAGAGCCTTAAGCTTTGTTACCAATGCTGGTCTCCCAGGCCTCTGTTGGTCTCTTCCCTGCAGACCCATGGAGATAATAGATGACCTCTGTGGTTCAACACCCTTCACTATTGCTTCCCCAAGGCAGCCCCTCTCTGGGTGACACGAAACAGACAAGCGGTATAAACAGGGGCACTCTGCAGCAGCCCCATGGGCATTCCCTGCCCTTTCCAGCTGTGTGGAGCAAGCCTGCTCACTGACAGCCCCAGAAGGTGTGGAAATGGTGAAACCTCTGTCCTGCTCCCTGCAATGTGTCTTCTTGGACAGAAAACATTTGTCTCGAGAACTGCCACACTGTCTCCTTCTGACAGCACTAAATCATCTTAAAAATAAACTACTCACTGACACCCTTGTCTCCATCCCTTTGCAGTGAGGGGAGAGGGAAAGGAAGGACAAGTGCAAAGAATGCCTGAGTGCTTTGGGATGAAAATACACCGTTCAGGAATCAGAGCAGGCCTAAGCATTACAGAAATAGCTCATCATTTGGATCCTATGATGATAGGGATTGTGCATCTACCACTGACTGAGTCAGGGAGATCTCATTTCTTTACAAGGCTGTTGCTCTCATTCTTGGCCATAAAGCCATATAAACAACATATGGCAGCAACAGCGTCACTGAAACCTGGTGAAGTTTTGAAATACCTACAACTTAACTACTAAAACCAAGCCACCTGTCCAGTGACTTCTACTTGAGCTGTTCCAGTTCATCATCCCCCTATTAGTGTTGTTGGAACACCATAAATCTACGTAGTCAGATAAGACATTCCTCCTGCCCTGAAGAAATACCCTCTAAAGAAGATGAGTGAACACAAAGCAAAACCCCTCACGAGGTAGTTTATCTATCTGACCCTCAGCAGTTTCTTGTTGAAGGAGGACTGAGGAAACGTGCCCAGAGCAGCTTTTGCTTTGTGGTTAGCTGTGAACACGGGGGAAGGATGGTGACGTACATCTTATTGTGGTCAGGGAAACAGCTTGGGCCTGTCCTATGCAAGAGGATTTCTGAGTGTTCTCTCAATAGCCTGGATGCTTGTCCATGTAATGACATGACCAATAGCTGCTTAATTGAGGCTCCATTAACTCTTTTTTTCTTGTCTGCCTACTAATTTCCTGTTGCAACGGAGCCCTTCTTCCTGCAGGGCCCAAAGATCCTTCCAGGCTCCAGTTCTCTCTTTTTGTCCATAGAAGTCTAGCCACTGTTCCCCTCCGTGTTCCTCTCTGGGAATTTGACCCACTCTGTGCAAGGCTTTAAAGAAGCTTTCACTGGGTTCTTCAAAGCAATCAGCATCAGAACTGGCAGAGCTTTTCTTCGGTGTTCCCTGGCACCCACTAAGCAGTGAGCTGGTAGGCAGTGAGCAAATAGACTCCTCTCAGAAAACAGCGAGCAGGAGGAGGAATGCAACCCCACTGAAAGGCTGACAGGACCCTGCTGATAGAGCCTGAACTCACTCTTCCCTGCACCCTTCTTGCTGCTTCTCCCCCAGTCCCACAGCAGAGCTGTTTGTGCACCACATGAAATTGCATGTTGATAGCTTATACAGCTATCAACAGACGATATGAGGCAAAGAGATGATGGCACAGCTAAAGTATCTACTATGGAGTCAGGACTTCCAGCTGCTACATCAAGCTATCCCACTGACCCTGGGTAAGGAGCCCTTTCTGACTTGCAAAATCAGGATGTTTGGAGAATTAAATCATCTTCAACAAAGCATCTTAATATCAGTAGAGAGAAGGCTCTAGGGAAGTGTGACTCATTAGTCATAATTTAAATTTATCATCATTTACATTATATTTATACATATAATGAGGATAGATTTATCATGAGGATATTTGTATCTGTATTGTAATTTATATTATAACAAATTTATGATACTTTAATTATAATTTAATAAAAGCTTGATCCTCATAGGTCTAAGATTCTTGCTAGAAATGTTCTTGTTTCTGGATGCAGCAGCAAGGATGTTGAAATTTGCCTGACTGTAACACTGAACAAGATGTGAGATGTAAACGACAGTTGTAGTGCCAAAGATGTGTTGTGGCTGATTTCTTAATAATGTTCACTCTTGTTCTTATGGGTCATTAAGAGACTCCACAAAATCTGGGAACTTGCTTCTTCCCAGGACTGCTCTGGTTTGCTCTGTAAATTCAGATCTGCATTGCACAGATCTGCAAAAGAATGCAGGCACAGAGCACAAAATTTAAATGAGATTTAGACACAGGTTAAAACTTTCAACCTGCAATAACTTCGTTCTGCTGTCACAGCACACTGGAGGCACTAAGGCATGAAAGGATGCCAACATTTAGGTTTTTACACGGAAGTTTCCTAGGTTTCTTCTCTCTACCCCACTTGGAGGGGCTTTATCTGGGGCATGTTTGCATAGCATATGCAGCAGATCAGCTCCTACACAAACTCTGACAGCTGATTCAAAGCATAAATGACATAGGTGTCAGTGCTATTTTACCTACAATCCTGTGGCAGAGGGTACAAAACCAGAATGGAGCAGCCTGGGCTGATCCCCACAGGATTCATGTCTCCTCCCTTTGAACAAGGCACAGTTTGCACAAGGCCAGGCTGTAAATCTGTCTGGGATTTGGAAGGGATGGAGGAGTGCTCCATTCTCATTTCCTCTTGCTGGGCTTTCCTATTGTGTAAAGCATAATAATAAAAGCTAATAATAATAAGAATGAGGATAACGCTAGAGAGAGGAGAAAGCACGAGCATTCATAAAGATTAGGGTCCCAGTGTGAGGGTGGAGTGCTGTAAGTCTTCACAAGCAGAGAGGGAACTTGAATTCTGACCTCTCAAAGCCCATGGGAACTGCTAACCATGTTACATGAACCACTGATATCCTTTCTGAAGAAGAGGAGGATTCCCTGGTCCATTTCTGAACTACAGCACTCTGCCCCTTCTTTTTCCCCAGGGTTCAGGGCTGTAAACCTCCGAATTGGTAGCACTAAACCAAAATATTGACAGTATTTTCTTCTCTTTTACCACTTTTCTCCAGCTTACAGGGAAATCTTGCATAGCTTCTGCCATAGAACAATGCCCCCAGTGCTTTACACACACCATGTTTGACTTTTTATTTAGGACTGGGGACACGGGTAGGCAGCCATCCCCACAACAGTTGGCCTCTGGACTGTGAGTCCTGGGTGTCCTGCCCCTATTTTCCTCAGGAACTAAAAGCAACAAGAAAGGACATCTGCTCCCAGCAGCTTCAGTCCAGCTTTCAATCCTACCTCCTTGCATTCCAAACTGGGTGGGAAAACAGACACTCCTCTCTTCTTTACCCTAAGTATAGAGTTAGCCTTACGCTCCAGTTCAAGGGGTCCTTTAAGCCTGCGGAAAGCCTGGCAACAGAAGGTGTGATGCAAATTGAAGAGCAGAGGCAGAAATACCCACTGGTTAACCATGTGGGAATAAAGGGAACCAGCCAGGCCTGTCTTTGAAAGATGGGGAGAGCTTTATCCTGTGCTTGTTCTGCCTACATCTCAGATGATGACAGCATGCTCATGCAGGAACCCATGCAGTTCTCCCTGCTCAGCACAGTGAGTAAGACCTATTTCACAATTAACACTGAGCTGATGCAAGCAAAGTGATGTTATACAGAAACTTAGAACTTACATCCAAAATGCAGGACAGGAGTAGATAAAGAGCGTCCTTAGAAAAGACATCTGAAACCTAGATGGGAGTAAAGATGAGTTTCCCTTTGGAAAAACTAACATGGAATTAACCACAAACAGAACAGTGAATTCATATGCATTTCTGTATGTGTCAGTATTGAAATGAAGAGAGCTTGGCATTTTTTTGACAATTCAAAGCTGGTATCTATTGCAGTCATGTTTTTGCATCACCCAACCTCTATTCCATTCTCAAACATCCAAGTGTCATATTTGGCCTTTCTGTCTCAGATATATTGTCTACGCACAGCCTGCGTGTGGAGTAATTACATCAATAATGTGTCTTCCCCAGGGAACTGGTTTTTTAACCTTTCAAGTTCAAACCCAGCCTTTCTAGTACTGCCCAAGCCTTGCTTCCAGTCGGATAATGTCTGGGTGATGAGTTGTGCTAAGTTCATTTTAAGTGTCTGTTCAGTGCCTTGCATAGATCTCCTCATGGCTTACCTGGGAAGCTGAGTGGGGCTTGGGTAGGAAGCATATAATTTTATTTGAAACATGAAGGAATATATCTAATATTTGAACAATATTTTCTGTGTTCATAAATACCAGCCAAATAAATGTTTGTAGGAGCTGCTGGAGATATGGGATGTCATTATCCCTCTCTACAGAGTAGGGGGGAAGTTTGGCACTAGCACCAGTGGGTGTGTAGAGTTAAACCCCCACACGCACTTACAGCAGACCCAGTTTCCTTCTTCCCAAATTCACAGCACCCGCAACTCCTACTAACTCTGATACAGATCCTCTGGTGTGGATTTAAGTGTTCAATTCAAGCTACTAGTTAGCTGAAAAGGTTGGCCAAAGCAAGCAATTGACAGTGCTGAAATTAAAGCTTGGGGCTGTTTGCTGGTCACTCCTGTAAGTTACGCTACAGCTACAGGAGAATTATAAATCCTGTTTGTTTTAAGAAGAAACGAACGGTTTAATCTCCAAACCTCATCCAAATACAGTTCTGCCCTAACGCAGCGATGTGGCAAATGCACCATAAAGAATGTATTGTTAATTCTCAGACAGGAAAGTTGCTGACAGAGACGGGCGCTTACCAGAACATCCCAAACAGCCCAGAGCGAGCTGTTACTGTCAGCCCCTTGCAGCATCTGTGAGACACCACAGCACTGGAATCAACCTGGAGGAAGCAACACACTGTTCTTACTTCCCACACATATATAGCATGCCATTCCCAACACATGCAGAGAATCACAGATCAGCTAGGCTGGAAAAGACCTTTCAGCTCATCAAGCCCAACTGCTCCCCAGCAGTGCCAAGGCCACCGCTAACCCATGGCGCTGAGGCCTCGTCTACATGGTGTATGAACACTTGCAGGGACGGTGACTCCAGCACTACCCTGGCAGCCTGTTCCAATGCCTGAGCACCCTCTCTCGGTGAAGAATCACCTCACGCTCGGTGCACGAACAGTATCACCGTGATTCTAAGCCAACGCTTCGAAAAATCCCACTGGCTTCCACGTATGAAGGCTTCTCGGCCACGAAGCGCCACAGAATTGCTCCCTCCGTGGCGCTCCTGGCATCACCTCTTCCTACACACCGCCGTCCCCGAGGGCTGGCTGCCCCTGTCCTTTCCCGCCCATGGACT
>NW_009924078.1:1944-4487 GCF_000696875.1 Nestor notabilis | reverse complement strand
GTTTGAGCAATTGCATCAGGAATGAAGCTTAGATCCTTGAGCATGGTAGGATCTATAAAATAGATGATAAATTGTTTCTGAAAGAGCTTAGTAATGAGAGTTTGCTAACACCTGCTATTACTAAATACTCTGTTCTGATTTTTAGAACCGTGAGACCAAATAAATCCCATAAAACCTTAATAATAACGTGTCACCAAAACCAGTTACTGTGAACAAAGTAGAACAGGAGCCTAATTGATGTTCTCTGTGGGTCACTAGTGTTATTAAAATAGCAGCTAGTGTCCTGACACCAGCTTCTGCTTCCACTTGATGCATCTCTATGGTGGTACTCAGGTTCCCCAGGGTCTTTTCATGGGAACAAATCGGTGCCTTGTGAACATGCAGCACTGATTTCAAAAGTGCTGTACAACCATCAAAACTCCAGTTAAAGTTATTAGGGTTTGTGGATAAAGGAACAGAGTCAGAAACTCATTTTTGGCTATTGAAAATGACTTTGCAAAGAAAGACTTTGAATATAACCCAAGGAACCCTAGCTAATCCGCCCCTAACCTCTGAGCATGGAGTCGACAACAGCTTTATGCTAGCTAAGAGTTATTCACCTTGCTCCAGTCTAGATACGGTGATGCGTTATGTCTTGTAGCCCACCTTGTGACATTAAACGCATTTCTTCTGTGTTGTATCTGTGTATGTAAACTTGTGCTCTTCTCTCCTCAGTTTGTTTCACGGGCAGCGAAGTGTGAATCTACCAGATGATCTGTCATATCAATACTCACTACCCTTCCACAGAAATCTACGTGAAACAGTAAAAAGCAGCACACCCTCTACTATGCACGCAATAAACTTGTGGTAGGAATTACCTCACCTTAATACATAAAGAAGGAACAGGACATCAACAGAATTTCCCACCATATAGATTTTTAAAGTATCACTGGGTTAGCATCTTACCGTGCAACAGCTCGTTCCACACCCTCATCAGTTTTCTGCTTTGACTCTCGGTTCAACAACTCTTTTTCTCTGATGGTTTGTTTTCTTGACAGTGCCCTTCACTCTCTCCAGGCTACAGATGTTGTTGCACCTGACTGTTGCACATCCCTCCCCTCTTACACCAATCTTCTGTAGGGATGTCCTTCCCTAACAAGAATGCACGGCAAAAGAAGGACCCAAAGCACAGCTGTGGATATTTATTCCTTCCCAATTCAGTTTGCACTGACTGACACATCAGCTTTCCAACCCACCTCTCTTCCACATCAGTGAAGAGCCTGCTGACGATGCCACTGAATGTTGCCTGCTGATGACGCCACTGAACTCGTCTGGTCACATCTGAGCTCATCTGGTTTCTTCCAAATTCATTCTTTGTTGGGGTGATGATGGAGGGAAGTCAGGGTCGGTTGCTGGTGACCTGAAGACATCCAGCTGGTGGGCTACAAAAGTGTTCTATAGCAGGCAACAGCATAAATTGA
This sequence comes from Nestor notabilis, assembly GCF_000696875.1. NCBI lineage: Eukaryota > Metazoa > Chordata > Aves > Psittaciformes > Psittacidae > Nestor > Nestor notabilis. The sequence goes on along the minus strand of NW_009924078.1, from coordinate 3,027 downwards.
GTTCACTGGCTCTTTTCCCCCCAAAATTAAATCCCAGGACAACTAGCTATTGCTATACATATTTAATGTAGGTTGTTATTGGCTCAGAACATCTGGTGAAATAATGGCATGTGTCTTAATCTGAAACCAAAGAAAAAAACCAAAATTATCAGGTATAAGATACCATTCAATAGGGAAAAAGCCATATATTCAAATACTGGTGTTCAGATTTTTAAAGGATCTGGAATACAGTGATCAAAACAAATGAGAACCAAAGAATGAGTCCATTGATCTTCGTCATTTATTTTGCCATTCTTTCCCTCTTCAGCTTCGTTTTCCTATCAATTGCTTTGTCAGTCAAACACAATGAATCATTTTGGCTGGCACAGAGTAGAAAGTTGTTCACCTAGAAGAAAGGGTGGCATCCTATGGAACACACACAGGATTTCCAGGAACACTTCCACTAAATGCAATTAAGCCATTCCTCTTTCTTTTTAATTAATTTTCAGTACAAGCATTTACAGGGCAACAGAATTTTGAAGTTTAAGAAATCGCCACTGCTTATGGCAGGGGGGCTGGACTAGATGGCCTTTAAAGGTCCCTTCCCACCCAAATATTCTGTGATTCTATGCAATTAACATAGAAAGAAGTTTCTTGCCAGAACTTTCTTCGAAGTACGACAGTTGTGAAGAACAAAACACCATCTAAATTGAGACGAGATACGTGGCTGAAAGCAGTTCCCAGCCTCAGGAAGAAAAGCACATTACACAGTGAAATGTGAGAAATACTTAGAATACAAGAACTAATAACAAATTCCTTTTCACCTCAGCATATATCCAACTGATGTCTCCATATAAATCCCACTGGATACCTGATGTGACTGAGGCAAATGGAATGAAGCTTGGCCTCAGAAGACAGACTGAGCTTTTCTGGTAAGACTCTCTCAAATAATGGTCAGCAACAGCTTATCTTCATGAAGTTGAAGCAACAGAGGAAGCTTTGATCGGTTCTAAAGCTTGAGTTTTGACTTCCCTAATGTGAATATGCTGGGGACAAGCAAAGGCAAGGATGTGTTCCTGGAAGAGACTGGCTGTCAAGGCCCTC
>NW_009924078.1:1442-1834 GCF_000696875.1 Nestor notabilis | reverse complement strand
GAACAAAACCCCATCTGAATTGAGACAAGATACGCAGCTGAAAGCAGTTCCCAGCCTCAGGAAGAAAAGCACATTACACAGTGAAATGTAAGAAACACTTAGAATACAAGAAGTAATAACAAATTCCTTTTCACCTCAGCATATAACCATCCAGCTGCTGCCTCCATATAAATCCCCCTGGATGCCTAATGTGACTGAGGCAAATGGAATGAAGCTTTTCCTGTGAAGACAGACTGAGCTTTTCTGGTAAGACTCTCTCAAATAATGGTCAGCAACAGCTTATCTTCATGAAGTTGAAGCAACAGAGGAAGCTTTGATCGGTTCTAAAGCTTGAGTTTTGACTTCCCTAATGTGAATATGCTGGGGACAAGCAAAGGCAAGGATGTGTTCCT
>NW_009924078.1:0-1062 GCF_000696875.1 Nestor notabilis | reverse complement strand
TTCCCCAGAAAGATCAAAATCCAAAAGGTGTGTGCATGGATGAGTTTAAAGATAAGTCCACAAAATCTACACTTACATTTTGTTGTTTTCTACAATATAATTTACAGTTACAGCTACAAACTGTGCTTAGTGGGATAGAAATTATGCGGGATAAAGTCCTCAGATTCCACTGAAATCAAGGACGTCTTTACATTTTGTTTATTAGTGGCCAGAATTTCACTCCCGGGGCTTCTAAGGAGGAATTCCCAGCATGCACTGTAGTGCATCCAAGTCAGGCAGCCACATCTCCCCAGTTCTTTGCCTCATGTTCCTTACGTTATCACTGATATTACCACTAAAGGTTGTCTGGAATCAAAGTTTCCTCTATGATCCTCCTTCAGTATGAAAAACACCTAAACAAGATGACATATTTAGACGGTAGGTAAATCCTCAATGCAAACACAAACAGCTTCAGAGAAGAGAAAATGATGTTCTATTCGTCAAAGGAGAGGAAAATACCAACTGATAAAATGGTGAAACAGGGCTTAATCACAATTTATTTCTGACCTTTTAACGCCTTCTGTTCTCAAGAATCTTCTGTCATTTCTGCCTAAATTGGAACCAAGCCCTGTCCTAAAGGGGTTTAGCTTCAGGTTGCTGCTTAGCTTTCAACCTCCATTTTCAGGATTGAAAAGTAAGTAACCAGTTGTCGCTGAGATCTCTGAGGGTTCATCAGCTGTGCCCCTCTACCAAGTTGGAAAAAGGCCTATGCTTGAAACTCTCTTGTACTTATTCTGCATGGCAGACAGTTCTATAATGTAACTTGGTTCTGGTCTGCTGATGTCAGTGTCATCATCTAGAGGCCACGATGATTACCTGTTAGACTAGGCAACAATAATTTTCATTTTAAACTTATCAGTTCTGAATCCAATGAAACAGAAAAGACTAATTTACAAATCCACTAAATATAAACAAACATGGACTTCTAGATTATTACATATCTTTCCAGGTGTAACTAATGCTTATAAAAAGAAACTGTGTTTATATATGCCTACCTGGTACACACAGAACACTGGCAGCATA
>NW_009924077.1:8952-18632 GCF_000696875.1 Nestor notabilis | reverse complement strand
GCCTTATCATTCTGTAATTACCTAAAAGAAGGATGGAGAGAGGAGGTGGTCAGTCTCCTCCCGGGTAACAAGTGACAGGACAAGAGGAAACAGCCTCAAGCTGGGCCAGGTGAGGCTTAGACTGGATATTAGGAACATTTTTTTTCCCCAAAAGGGTGATCAGGCATTAAACAGGCTGGTCAGGGAAGTGGTGGAATCACCATCCCCAGTGATGAGGCTGTGACATGGTTTAATGGTGGACTTGGCAGTCCTGGTGTATTGGTTGGACTTGATGATCTTAAAGGTCTTTTCCAACCTGGCTGATTCTGTGACTCAACAGGAAATGTAGATTTCTAAGGACTTGCTAGTCTTAAAAATACTGATGAACTTAGGGAAACCATAATAGCTTCCTCAACCAGGAAGACTGAGCTGGCTTGAAATATGCAAACAGTTGAAGTAGAGCCAGCTGCATCAAAAGAAAAAGTATTTTGCTGGTTCCAAAGCACAGGAACCTGAGTGATTAATGGAAAAACTCACTAGTGCCTTTGTGATAATGTAGCTGCTCTTAACACAATCTCAAAAGTACAGAGACACCTTTAGAACAAAGATCTGTTTCTAAATTGTAGCTGTTTCAGCTGCTTCTGATCTGTAAATAGACACAAGGGTCTCACCCCTGCTGACAGCACTGCAAGCCAGGAGGCATGTGGGCCTGTAACTCAAAACATTCCACATCTAAATGTCCTGAAGAGCTTATGGGGAGCACATCTTGTCCATGTTTTCTTGTCCATGTTTTCCAGCTATAACAGCTGGACTGAAGGAAAAAAGCACTACATTGCTGTAGTTTTTCCCAGATAATAGTGATTATTTTTAAGGTTGCTGGTGAAGGCAATACCAGCAAAATACCACAAGCATAAAATTATGCATTAGTTCTCATTATTTATGTTACAGGTACAACCAAAGTTTTCACAGTTCATATGCAGAATGGAATAATAATAATAATAAAAAATAGTCCATAGCCCCTAAAGTGTTTATCTACTTTGAGACTTGCTTAGAAAAGGTTACCAGTTAGAAGTTGGAAATTTTGTGTTCACTTTTTGTTTCTTACTAGGTAAGGTAAGGAAAATGCACATGAAACTTGGAAGATAGTGTTGCAGATCCAGCACCAGAAATCCCTGTGACAGGTGGTCTCCTGCAGTATCCCAGAAGAGCTCATCTGTGATGATGTTTGCTGTGAAAACACTGGGGGGAAATGGCTGGTTATTCTAAAAACAAACAAACAAAAAGACAAGGAAGCTTCTCTCTTATATTTGTTAGAAAATATGACAAAAAATTACATAGCTGTTTTAAATATAGACATGCAGGGGAAAAGCTTTTATTTACTTCTTTAGGAATGAGATCTGCATTGTTACCAAGAGAGCAGAGATTTCTGCTAAGAATGTTTATGGTATAACCTAGTACCAATTCTTCCCTTAATAGTGATGGAATCCTACTACCATGGAGTATTTCTACAGTCTTTTTCCCCTTGATAGCTCTCAAATGGAGGGATATCTTTCACAATGGAAAGCATTAATATTGTGGAATTATAAACAGAATGGAAAGTCATAGCCATAGGGCGAAGAAATAGTATCTAAATTAAAACTGATGTTATAATGCAGATAAAGAAGGAACTCATTTTTAGGGAGCTTGAAAAATAACCATGACATTCTTAGGTATTTCCATTGCACTGTGATTGAATACACCACAGCACGAAAGACTGGAAGTAAATCTGGCCTCCACTATGTGAGCACTATTAGTTGCTCAGTACCAGCAATTTTACAGTCTGTTGTCTTTATTTGAAATAGCTACTAGGAAGAATTCTAAAAGCATGCAGGGCAACAAGAATAATCTCATTTTAAAATTCACTTTAAAATTTCTCTGCATTGTGAGGGAAAATATTTAATCTCAAAGCAGATTTCTTTTTTCTGTTTTCAAAAAAATAAATAATGATTTGACCTTGTCTTGCTTATGGACCAGAATTAAAAGGAGGGCAGGGACATGGGACATTACAGTGGGGATCCCTACTGTGGCAGGGAATTTAGAACTGGATGAGCTTGAAGGTCCCTTCCAACACAAACCATTCTATTATTCTATGATAAAAAATACTCAGCACAAACCAAAACAAACAAACACCACCACCCGCCCTCCCCCCAAAAAAACCCCACCCATCAGGGATCTTTTCTTGTACCTTTTTCCTTTACTTCCATACATTCATGTCATAAGGTAAGAAGCTAATACAATGTCAGCAGCATCCTAATGCTCACAAGGAAAAGCAAATTCCTAGTAGTAAAGTTGCTTATCCATTTTCGAATTAGAAGACACAGGACTTAGCTCCTAAATTAATGCAGTAGAGATGTGACATCAAGTATATGTTGGTTGAATTGGATGTAGACTATGTGGTGACCAAGAGGAGAGCTCTGTGCCCCAGCCAGGCTGCAGGTAAGCCCTGCAGAGTTTCAGGGCACAGGGCACGGTCACCTATCTGCTTGTCAGCACTTACCAACTCCACAGGAGAGTCAGCAAGAGGAAAGCCTGCTTATGCAGCATCTGGTACAGTGCAGGCTGATGCGTTAGCTTCAGAACTTAGCATCATAGAATCACAGAATGGTTTGGGTTGGAAGGGACCTTAAAGCTCATCCAGTTCCAACCCCCTCCCACGGGCAGGGACACCTTCCACTAGACCAGATTGCCGCAAGCCCCTGTGTCCAACCTGGCCTTGAACACTGCCAGGGATGGGGCAGCCACAACTTCTCTGGACAACCTCTGCCAGGGCCTCACTACCCTCACAGTGAAGAATTTTGTATGAGAATAGGTGAAAGATAAGTCACCATTAGTTTAAATTACAGCTCAGTAAGCAAAAGAATTCTTATTCCATTATCAATGAACTGCAACGAAAGGGGCCTGTCATTCAGGCCCCTTTTGTTGCAGTTGCTGCCTTTTATTGCTTTGAAATGACAAGTATTAAAGTCTAATTTCTGCTTTGCTAGCTAGGATTGTCTTTCTCTTCTGTGTTAATATTGGAGAACATTATCATAGAATGGTTTAGGTTGGAAGAAACCTTAAAGATTTATCTAATTCCAACTGGCTAGTTCAAAGAAGTCCAGGTTTAAGTGCTAAGAAATAGTAATGAAATCATAAAGCCTAGATTTAGTTGAAGAATGCCTTGATCACACACGTAATTGCAACAGAAAATAATCAAAAATCATTTTATTTCTCTGATTGTTTTGGGTGGCTTAAAACAGAAAAGATGAGGTATACCAGATACACTCAGAGAAGCCTGTAGTAATGCTTCGAAGCAGAAGAGCAGGATTGTAAAAACTAAGACACTTGAATATAAATTATATCCCTCTTTCTTCCGCTAAAGCTCTACTTCATCACAATTTAAATTACCATGCTTAACTTACCAGGGCACCATAAGGGTGAATGTCAAGATAAATGTTTTAAAAATGTCCCTCCCTGTATTATTAACACCACTGTGGACTGTTAAAATTATAGGGGTCTTTAAAACATAATTGATTTTCCATTATTTATCTGCTGTTGCCACTGTTCACTTCCTTGAGTGTAAGTAGTAAATCCCCAGAGGGGTGTTTCATATCTGTGTAAAGGTATATTAGATGCTTTGCCTCTGGCCTTTTAGAAATAGTACCACTGCAGCTGTGTTTGAGCATCTGTAATTTCAGGACTTGAGCCGGCCTCTGAAAGAAGCTTCCTCTTGGCAGCCTGTATTTTACTGTCATCTGCAGAGTTTTGTGAAATACCTGATAGTAGTGAATGGGCTATGTGAGGCAACAAATGTTGTGGACTATTCATCTTCTCTGTCATGGAAATTTCTATCTCAAATTATTTGGAGGTAAGAGGTGTCATTCAGTGTCTTGAACATGTCATGGCTGTCCAGTTGTGTTCACAGCCTCTGTGCCCTCGTGTGTGTTTGCACACACACACAGGGAATAAGGGCTCTGATGAGGACTCCTATGACTCTGTCAGTACTAACCAAGCTATTCTGAGATGGCCATCTCCCTCAGCCATCACCCTCAAAGACATATAGTCATTTTCTAAATGGGGAATAACACAGTTTCTTTACTTGATATCTATCACAAACCAAGAGAACATTGTCATGAGAGCATTGCTGCAAGAGCTGCTTAGTTTTATGCTTCTATTTCTATTCATAGAATTATAGAATCACAGAATGGTTTGGGTTGGACCCCCACGTTTTTCTCCTCAGGGCTCCTTTCAATCCATTCTCCACCCAGCCTGTAGATGTGCTTGGGATTGCTCCGACCCAGGTGCAGGACCTTGCACTTGGCGTTGTTGAACTCCATGAACTTGCACAGTCTCACCTCTCCAGCTTTTCCAGGTCCCTCTGGATCCCATCCCTTCCCTCCAGCATGTTGACTGTACCACACAACTTACTGTTGTTGGCAAACTTGCTGAGGATGCACTCAGTCCCACTGTTAGACGTTAAATAATACTGGTCTCAATACCAAGCCATGAGGAATACCACTCGTCTCTGATCTCCACCCAGACATCAAGCTATTGACTGCAACTCTCTGAGCGTGACCATCCAGCCAATTCCTTATCTACTGAGTGGTCCATCCATCAAATCCATGCCTCTCCAATTTAGAGAGAAGTGACGGTGTCAAATGATTTGCACAAGTCCAGATATATGACGCCAGTCACTCTTCCATTATCCACCAATGCTGTGGCCCCATCATAAAAAGTCACCAAATTTGTCAGGCACAATTTGCCCTTAGTGAAGCCATGTTGGCTGTCACCAATCACCTTTCTGTATTCTGTGTGCCTTAGCATAGTTTCCAGGAGGACCTGCTCCATGATCTTGCCAGATCATGTGTCTTAGCATTTCATCTGACAGTTCACTCAGGACCCACGGATGCATCTTGTCAGGTCCTATAGACTTGTGCACCTTCAGGTTCCTTGGATGATGTCTAACCTGATCTTGTCCTACAGTGGGTGGTTCTTCATTCTCCCAGTCCCTGCCTTTGCCTTCTGTGTCTTGGGTGGTGTGGCTGGAGCTCTTGACAGTGAGGACTGGGGCAGAAAAGTCATCGAGTACCTCAGCCTTCTCCATGTCCTGGGTGACCAGGTCTCCTGTTTTACTTATCAGGGAGGTAGTTTCTTTCATGTTTGCTGTCGTATGTACCTGAAGAAACCCTTCTTGTTACTTTCTACGTCCCTAGCCAAGGCCCTGCACTCCTGGGCCATATCCCTATAACCTCCCCAGGATGTGCATCCCTGCCACCACTGCCTATGAATTTCAGTTTTGTGTTTGATATGATAGCCACAGTTTCTTCTTACTAAACCCATGACGCTCAGGAGAACTGTACTTTCACAAAGAAAGCCCAAACCCAGATTTGGCCAAAACTTAAATATTTCATTTCACTGTAGCCTCTGACAGCCTTTGATGTCCATGTTGCTGTTCTTCTACAGGAGTCAACGTAAGTTTCCTCCTGATTAAGAAATGGAACAGCTACTACTAGCTACACCAAGGTGAAATCAAAGGTGTATTTTCAGAGCTGTGGGAACCCTGAGTCTGTAATGGCAAGGGGCATGGAGCAATAAGCATGAGAGAGGTGCTGTTTGGAGCTGAAAACAAAACAAAACCATTTTGCATGTGTTCTTTCACGTTTTATGTCAATGGTGGTCTATGGTCTTTTTCTCTCAGTAAACTGCAGAACAGAGCTTGCAAAAATCCCACCCTTAAGAGAGACATGCTGTATTTAATCCTGCACCCTAGACATGTAGTTTGATGTGTTCTCTGAATCTTTCGCCTTGCCGAGAAGAGCACCTAAGCATTGGCAGGCTTCTTGTTTTGTTTCCTACTGACTGGTACATCCGGCAAACAATCTGACTTCATTCTTTGTAGCCACAATGATACCATTGTACAATGCCACAGATCATCTGATGCATGGTTCCTCACAGTACCAGTGGCTGAATTGAAGGGCTACTGAGGAGTGTCTTAGCCTTAAAAAAGTTATGTGGCTGAACTTAGAATTTGTTTTGTTTTGCTTTGTTTTGTTTTGATAGCTGTTGTTTAAACTAAGCTCCCCAGTATTTCTTCATTAAAAATATCTTCTTCTGACATGGTTATAAAATTACCTTAGTTGAAGGGTAAACCCAATGACTACTGGTCTGTCATCAACCCCAGGAAGTCACTCATTGTCTTATAGCTCCTGGTGTTGCCCTGTAAGCAGAGTACTTGGTTGCTTTTCCACAAGCTGTGTATCCTCACTGCAACAGATTGTATTGTCAGAAGAGTCACTATCTGGGGCTTGTCAATACACGGTGATGCAACACGCAACTTCGTTATGCAGTGACACAAATACCATCGAGCCAAAGCACTACTTTCAAGGAAAATTGCTTCCACTAGTAAAAATAATGTTGAAATCAACAGAAACACTGTTTTTCGGTAGTAAGGCAGCTTCATGTCAGCAACAACTCTGAATCAGCGTGTCTTGAAATGAAATGATGAATTCTCGTATCATCTCTGCTCTGGAGACAGGCTGAGAGAGCTGGGCTTGTTCAGCCTGGAGAAGAGAAGGCTCCAGGGAGACCTTAGAGCAGCTTCCAGTGCCTAAAGGGGCCAACAAGAAATCTGGAGAGGGGCTTTTGACAAGGGCAGGTAGTGACAGAACAAGGGGGAATGGCTTTAACCTGACAGAGGGGAGATTTAGATCAGACATTAGGAAGCAGTTCTTCCCCATAAGGATGGTGAGGTGCTGGCACAGGTTACCCAGAGAAGCTGTGGCTGCCCCATCCCTGGCAGTGTTCAAGGCCAGGTTGGACACAGGGGCTTGGAGCAACCTGGTCTAGTAGAAGGTGTCCCTGTGTGTGGCAGAGGGTTGAAATTAGGAGTTCTTTAAGGTCCCTTCCAACCCAAACCATTCTGTGATTCTATAAGTAAATGTTAAACTGTGTTTGGAGAAAGTTTCAGTACTTTGACTCGGTACTGAAAAACATGCTTCACTTTCAACAAATCATACTAAAATTATTTTTTTTTAATTAAGCAGAAGCAAACAGGAAGCATAACTCTTTCAGTATCACCACTGACTCAGATTTGGTTCGACTAGGAAAGAAAAGTCTGTAGTAAAAAAACCCATTGAAATCCCCTTTCCTTCCTGGAACAGGAAATGTAAAAATAGGAATAGGCTACTTCCAAATCCTGCTAAAAGAGGTGAAAATGTCTCATTTATTTGCAAAAGAACCCAAAAACAGTGTCAATCATTTCAATCAATCTGTGAACTATGAACCACTATCAATCCATAAGATGTAAGAGTACAGGCAGTGCAATACTTGTTGACTTCTGACTGTTGGAATCCAGTGAGCAGTATCAGTAAATCAGTACTCCAGTTAGCATCTCCAGTTACAATAGCTGTGATTATAAATGTAATTTAATTTTTCTAAAATCACAGCATTTTATTAACTAAATGTCTGTTGCATCATTTATTGAGCTCCTAATTGACAAACACTAGTAGTACATAAAATGTTCTAGAGACTCACCACTTAAAAAAGGTCGAGAAATTATTTTGTTTTGGCCCAGGTTTAGGCTTGGATGTTGATCCTTAGTTAGAAACTTTCTGTTACAACTCTCTTGGTTAACTTGAAGACACTGATTGAAAAATGGATGCCTTAATTTTCCACATGTTGAAAAGAAGCTTCATGTTCAGAAGACTCACTAATCCAAATGATTTGAGGTAAGCCTCAAAGACTGTGCAGTTCAAACTCCAGGTATTTTGAAGTGGGAGCCTCAGGGTTGAAATCTTCTACTGGAGGCATGAGAATCACTGTGTTTGGACAGCCATTCACATTTCTCAACATAAGGAGGCAGGAGAGGAGTTCCGAATTTTTTAGGTCTGATGCATGGCCAGCAACTTGACTAAAGGAGCAGTCATATTTAGGGGGACTCGAACAGGTATACCTCTCTCAAACTGCTGAGGCCAACCCTCCTCCCACCTAGAGCAGGAACGTTTCTTGCAGAATACTTCCTTGGTTGTGTCCAGCAGCATCCACTCACGTTCTTCTGCAAATACAGTCTACATGATTAACTGGAATTGAATCAACACCCCCAGATTAGGACACAGGATACAGGAGAATTTTATTGCAAGTTGGGTTTCCTAGAGGGAAGTCCAGCTAAAGAGGAGGCTTGCATTCTCCCCAGTCTATTGTTCAGTCAGACTTGGACTGTGGCCTTTTCTGTTTATTTATTCAGACAGCCCATCTCCTTGCATACCAATCTGTATGTGTACAGTAAACACTGGAAGCTCATTCTAGTGGTAATAAGGCATTGCAGCAAAAAGAATCCACATCTTGCCAAGTCAGCTGCTCATCTTGGTTGTTTCTGCCCTCTTCTCTGCTGCCAGGCCTGTGCAAAAAAGGTAGGTGCAGGCAGTCTGTATCCTGTCCATACAGACTGTCATTCCTTTGAGCACTGCTGCATCCTGCAACTTTCATCAGATGAAAAAAAACCCTTTATGTCAGCAAAATGCCTTTTTCAAAGGTAATGGAGGTGACAGAAGATTTCATTGCTTAAACTTACATATTTATAACAGAGGAAGTTAGTTGGTTTTTGGTTTTGGGGTTTTTTTTGGTTAATTTTATGACCATTGTGTGTAGAGAAGGGGGCAATATGCAATCAGGTAATGGCTAATTAGAGTTGACTTCACTGACTTTGCAGTTCAGTTTGACCATTGTGTGTAGAGAAGGGGGCAATATGGAATCAGGTAATGGCTAATTAGAATTGACTTCACTGACTTTGCAGTTCAGTCTATGGCTATGTATTTGGCATCAATATAGTTTAACTTGTGTTTACCCAGGTATTTCTCTTTGCTTCCTCCCAGGAATGTGTGAAATCCTTGTGCCATGGAGTTTTCCCCATCAAGACATCTGCCCTTTACAGACTTTGGAAAACCTAGATGTGAAAATAAAATCAGCCACATCTGTAACTGTAGAGAAGGAGTGATTGAAGTGCAGGGAACACCTCTTGCCAACTTTAACTTAGCTAATACAGGTAAAAATAGTGGTAGCGATGTCTGAGAAAAGTCACCTTTCCATTGTGTTTTTTTGTTCCTATGGTCCATACAAGGCATCTACTGTTGGAGGCAAAAAAGGGCTCAAGCCCTTCCATATGTTACATTGTCTGGTAACCAAATGCAAGCTGGCTGGGGTGCCTGCTAGTCTGCCTGAGCTGAGATTCATGCAATCAGACAGGTTCCCTATTTCCAGCTGGCTGTAACAATTGTACAATTAGACTAAGCAAGCAACGTGCAGTGGTAGATCTACTGATTTGTAAATAGGTTGATCATTTATGAAGATGCTCTGAGGGCTGGAGCCCCTCTCCTATAGAGACAGGCTGAAAAAGATGGGCTTGCTCAGCCTGGAGAAGAAAAGGCTCCAAGGAGACCTTAGAGCAGCTTTCAGTGCCTAAAGGGGCCAACAAGAAATCTGGAGAGAGGCTTTTAACAAGGGCCTGTAGTGACAGGACAAGGGGGAATGGCTTTAACCTGACAGAGGGGTTTTAGATTAGATATTAGGAAGAAATTCTTTCTCATCTGCCACTCCATCTCTACTCTCACCCTGTGAGGGTGCTGAGGCGCTGGCACAGGTTGCCCAGAGAAGCTGTGTCTGCCCCATCCCTGGCCGGGTTCAAAGGC
>NW_009924077.1:2971-8921 GCF_000696875.1 Nestor notabilis | reverse complement strand
TGGGGCAACCTGGTCTAGTGGAAGGTGTCCCTGCCCATGGCAGAGGGTTGGAACTGGATGAGCTTTAAGGTCCCTTCCAACCCAAACCATTCTGTGGTTCTGTGAATCTGTAAAAATATACTTCAGACAACATGTAGCTGCACTCGCTTTTGCCTCTCACTTCCAGAATCCCCTGCCTAGGCCTGAACATCACTTCTCCCTCGCTGAGCAACTCTATGCACTAGGTGTAGCCTGATACATTCTCTTCATAAGGCACATTTCCCAGCTGCAGGTGAACACCAGTCTGCATACATGTGCCTCATTTGGTAGACTTCCTGGCCCAGAACGCAGTGCCGTGCTAGCACGTGCATTGCTTTACTGAGGTCTCATTAAAGCAATTTTTTTCCACAGTTCAGGACTGTGCCTTTCCTTAGCCATGACCTAGCAGATGAACTTGTTGTTGCAGAGGGAGGATGTGAGAGAGGATGCCTGCCCTGGGCAGGGCATGGTGCATATAGATCCGGTGAGTAATAATCCAGGGTAAATTACAGTTTACTTGGAATGTTGTTGCCGTTATGATTTCAAATGTTTCAACAAGGTGTGAAAATGGTGGGGAAGGGAAGGAGGGAAACAGAGAAGGGAGGAAAAGAGGCAGGCTTCGCCTACAAGAAATCTGGAGAGGGACATTTTACAAGGGCCTGTAGGGACAGGACAAGGGGGAATGGCTTTAACCTGACAAGAGGGGAGACTGAGATGAGATCTTAGGCAGAAGTTCCTCCCCGCTGTGAGGGTGCTGAGGCCCTGGCACAGGGTGCCCAGAGAAGCTGTGGCTGCCCCATCCCTGGCAGTGTTCCAAGACCGGGTTGGACGGGGCTTGGGGCAACCTGCTCTAGTGGAAGGTGTCCCTGCCCGTGGCAGGGGGTTGGAACTGGATGAGCTTTAAGGTCCCTTCCAACCCAGACTATTCTGTGATTCTATGATGTGTTGATTGGTTTTGGTTGCAAAGCCCGTGTTGGCCCTGTGTCTGTTCTAGTGCGCTGGCACTACACACACACACACACACACGGTCTCAGGTCTCCTTTCTGAATGGCTGAAATTCCAGTCTTGTTTGGCAGAAGGGTAAGTTCCACATGACCAGTCCCTGGGGAGTGGTTTTGAAAATAAATCAAACACCTGAGAGACTGAGAAAAATTGTGAGAACTGGAGATGCATGAAACCAGTGTGCCCAGCGCAGTTGGGATGTGACTCTCTTCCACACAAATGCAGAACTCTAGACACAGATTCCACAGCTAGTGTTCAAACACCACGTTAGCTCTCTGGAGAAGAGCGTATGTGTACACAGAGCCACTTGGCCACCATATAGTATTGCTTGTAAGCGAAATGAACACGTTTATGGGATTCTTTAGTTAAAATACATTTATTCTGGCAATCACAAGTGAATTCCACTAGTGCATAGATCCTACTGGCTTGCTGTGACTCTTTCTGTGTAGAAAGTTGATACGGTTTTCACCATCATTTAAGCAGCACTTTTAGCATCTTATATCCTTCTTTGTGCTTTATGGTGCCTTTGTGGTACAAAGGCTGTATCTGATAACAATAGATAATTTGGGATCAGAGGCATCTGATAACATGGAGTAATATTCTATGAAGCTGTCTTTACCATCCACGTAACTACCACAAGCTGTGCTTATTCCAGGTATTTGCACCTTACTCTGTATATTCAAATGCAGTCCACCTTTCAAATGCCCCCATTTGTCCACCAAGCCTTCTCAGCCTCTCTAGTTTGATTCTACAGTATAATGTCACTGTGTACATCACTTCTATGCCAGAAATCACTGACACTCCTATGCCAGATAAAAGCATCTATTCAAGGTGTTTAACTGGTCAGGAAAGAGGGATATAGTTACGGAGTTATAACTCACTAATTCTGCCCATCCCCTTCTCTGTGTAGATAAACTCCAAATGGACAAAGGTTTTCTTCTTCCCACTGTTATCCCCCAGCCTTCTTCCTTACAGCACAGCCTCATTCTTGGACAGACAAAATTAGATTTCTTAGCCACTAAAGGCATTTTCCAGTTTGGCTCAACATCAGGAGTGATACATCTGGAAGAAATGACCTGGCATTTACAGTGGGAGTCAAGAGCAGAGTAAAGAAGCAATAGGCGGTAAACCCATAAATTCAGACTATGGCACCCAGCTGCCTTCTGTCATTCCTCCCTTCCTCAAGGAAGGCAGGGTCACCTCTGGGAGGTGAGGCCAAGTTGGCAGCAACTGCACCAAATTGTTTGGCACAGCATATGCCACTTGGCAACAAATGAGAAGCCTGCTCTGGAGGGAGAAGGCATGCTCATCATGCCACCAACCGTGGGATGGCTGAGAGGGTTCAAGTCTTTCCCACATTCTTTCTGCGTGTAAACATAGACAGAGCCACTGTGATCACTTCTGGGGTGGCACATGATTTCTTCTTGGCCCCTGACTAAACTGCTTCTTGTGTCAATCAGCTCAGGAGGTGAACATGTCCTTCTGCTGCACCCACACAGACTTGTTGGCTTCATCTGGCTCTGAGAGCTACAGCAAAGTGAGGATACTGACTGCACTTACGTGTTTTAAGGAGAAAAGCCTATGTTTTCTTACTAAGGAGCTCTGCCTCCAGAAGAGGCTTTCACTATGTAGGAATGCTTCTGTCGCACAAAGTAAGTGAGGTGTAGGAAGTGAATATCTAAAGAGGCTGACAAGAAATCTGGAGAGGGGCTTTTGACAAGGGCAGGTAGGGACAGGACAAGGGGGAATGGCTTAAACTGACAAAGGGGAGACTGAGATGAGGTATTAGGAAGAAGTTCTTCCCTGTGAGGGTGGTGAGGCCCTGGCATAGGTTGCCCAGAGAAGCTGTGGCTGCCCCATCCCTGGCAGTGTGCAAGGCCGGGTTGGACGGGGCTTGGGCAACCTGATCTAGTGGATGGAGTCTCTGCCTGTGGCAGGGAAGGTTGGAAGTGACCTTAAATCTCATCTAGTTCCAAACCCCCCTGCCACAGGCAGAGACTCCTTCCGTTAGACCAGGTTGCTCCAAGACCAGTCTGTGATTTTATGAAATAAAAGACATACTGAAAACCAGTAGACGAATCACAGGAAGTTGGGGATGAATAAAGGAAGGCATCTTAGAAACCTGTAATTACAACAGTGTGATTTGGCATCCATTCATCAGTAAGAGTCATCTCATACCTCGTGATTCACTTGTTTTGCAGTAAGAAAGAGGTCTTACGTGCATACTCTTTTGGGTTTGCAGCTTTGAAAGACAATATAACCCAAAGCTGTTGCCAGCAAATAGCTGATTCATGAAGTATCATACCTCTCTGCAGCTGGTAACTGAGCTGTTGGTCACCTTGCCAAAATTACCTACTGCAGTGACCTCTTCACTGGCACAGCATATAGATCCTAAATGACCTGAAAGTGAGCCCCAGCAGTGCTGCTTTGGGGCTTTCCTCACACTAAGGGCACACACTGGGATTCTCTCGGACTTTTTGGCTGGTATGACTGTAATTCACACAAGAATTGGTCCACTTGCCTTTTTCTGATGCCATCCACAGGACAGAGTCAGATCAAGCTCCTTTGGGGAGCAAGAGAAGTGTTATTTTTGTAACTTGGTTCATCTTCCATCACAGAATGATGACTAGACCAGGTTGCTCCAAGCCCCATCCAACCCAGCCTTGAACACTGCCAGGGATGGGGCAGCCACAGCTTCTCTGGGCAACTGGTGCCAGGGCCTCACCACCCTCACAGGGAAGAACTTCTTCCTAATGTCACATCTAACTCTCCCCTCTGTCAGGTCAGAGCCATTCCCCCTTGTCCTGTCCCCACCTGCCCTTGTCAAAAGCCCCTCTCCAGCTTTCTTGTCGGTCCTTTTAGGCACTGGGAGCTGCTCTAAGGTCTCCCTGGAGCCTTCTCTAACCAAAGAAGAAAGAGAAGTAACAAAGAAGAAGATACATAACCCAAAGAAAAAGCCCTTCATTACCAAGCTGAAGGAGGATACAGTGATGAAGCAATTAAGGAGGTAGAAGAAACGATGAGAGGACCATCAGGGAAAACAAAAAGCAAAATGACATCCATGTGTTTCTAAAACGGCTGTCAGAGAAGATGGGAACTGCTCTGAGGATCGACTGAACTGTGATACTTGGAAAATGTGACATACCACTCTGATGCCTAAGGACAGAAACTAGATTGGAGAGAGTTTAGGATGGATGTACAGGATTCCAAGTAATTAATTTAAACATTCAGTTTATTGACCTTGGGGATGAAAGGCAAGTGGGAGATGGAGTGGATGGAGATGCTGGAGAGTCAAAGTCAGGAGTGGGAAGGAAAGAGCAGTCTGTTTTGCTTGCTTGTGTGCTTTTGACATTTATGTTACTGTTTCCAGCAGAGGTCAACACATTTAAACATTCAGTTTATTGACCTTGGGGATGAAAGGCAAGTGGGAGATGGAGTGGATGGAGATGCTGGAAAGTCAAAGTCAGGAGTGGGAAGGAAGGAGCAGACGTCAACACAAGGAAGACTGGTTGCCACTGACTTTGCCTAGCTATGGTTTGTTGTGTGGCTATAAAGAATCACACACAGGCGTGCTTTAGTTCTTTTCTTCATTTAGATCTTGTCTCCCCATGGGCTAGTTTGTCTTCTCTTCAAGGTTTGCCACTGACATGACAAGCAGTGCTCTACAGAGGAGGAAGCTTTAGAAACACAGAAATTAGAGATGGAAAATTCCTCTGGGAAAGATCAACTAGCCCACTGTGCTTGGTGGGCCAAGGGATAAACACTGGTGTTGAGCTTATTTAAAACACAACAAGAAGAAGTCTCCTGGAGCAACTGCTCCACCAGGCAGTGGATATTACAGCCAAGCCATTGTAAGAGTTCCCATCTTCAGCTTTTTTGCCTCCTTTCAGCCTACTTTCTCCTTCCTCATAATAATAATGCACTCAGCTCTGCAAACCTGAAGTTTTTCTCCCACAGTGCCTACTTTTTGTAGCTGTGTCCCCTGCATGTCATGTTTAGCTGTATTTAGCTCTTCCAACTCATATGACAGCATCTCTAAATCAGTCCTCATCAATTCTACTTAAAAAAAAAAAAAAATCCTTTATGTTTGCTGATGTATTTTTGATGTGAAGATGTTCAGGACTGAATGCAGTGTTCCAGGGGGTTTACACTACAATACCACCAAGAGGCCTTTGTTACAGTTTCTGCTTATGAACTCTATCCCATTGTTTTCTTGTTTCTGTTTTTCCCCTCGGTTCTGTCATCTCAAATTACAGGCATGTCTAATTTTCTCTTTTCTGCTATTGTAGGTCTCTTTCAGCATTACAGCTTCTGAAAATCCTTCTTCCTGAAAAATAGCTGGGATTTGAGTTACATTTCAGCAGATGTAGTATAGCTGCATCTTTCCCTGTGGAATTACATTTGGTTTCCTGAATATAATTTGTGTCAGTGCTTTGACTTGTAAAATTGATAGAATAATGTAATCTCAATCCTGCTGCTTGGAGGTGCTTCCCTCCCTGCCCTTCTTCTCCCCAAGCTTGAAACCATAACAATGAATATTAAAATATAACTAAAAAAAAAGTAATGTTTTTGAATTCTCTTCACAGAACTTTTTTAAGCCTCATAGCATCACTGATACATGGAATTTTCTCACTACAGCCCCAAGAGAAAGATGAACCACATTGTTAAATAATTTGCACAATGCCACTGAGGACTGCCAGACTTGTCCTTGCTGTCTGAGCTGGGAGAGGAGGTTACTGCTCCCAACTTGTCCCCAGCCATCTGCTCCACTCCTCATCAGAATCTGCAAGGTAACTTCAAGCGTAGCTACTAGCTAATCCTTTGCTGTCCAAATCACCAACTTCAGTTAAGTAAATTATTTCTTGCTGGGTTGTGTCACCTCTCTCTCATTGGTCAGCTGGAGCAAATAAATGTTTTCCCAGCAGATGGA
>NW_009924077.1:0-2757 GCF_000696875.1 Nestor notabilis | reverse complement strand
CCCTGTGTCCAACCTGGCCTTGAACACTGCCAGGGATGGGGCAGCCACAGCTTCTCTGGGCACCCTGTGCCAGCGCCTCAGCACCCTCACAGGGAAGAGCTTCTTCCTAATGTCTAATCTCAGTCTCCCCTCTGTCAGTTTAAAGCCATTCCCTCTTGTCCTGTCCCTACAGGCCCTTGTGAAAAGCCCCTCTCCAGATTTCCTGATGGCCCCCTTTAGGCTCTGGAAGCTGCTTTAAGGTCTCCCTGGAGCCTTCTGTTCTCCAGGCTGAACAAGCCCAGCTCTCTCAGCCTCTCTCATAGCAGAGCTGCTCCAGGCCTCAGAACATCTCCGTGGCCTCCACTGGACCTGCTCCAACATCCCCCTTGTGTCGGGGGCTCCAGACTCCCCGCATTGCCCTCCTTATAGATCATGCTGTGGGTCTCTTCCCAGAACTCATTTCCGGGAAGCACATGATGCTGAAGACCCAATGGATCACACAGCTAAAGCAAAGGCGATATGTTGTGGATTCATCCCATCGAGTGCATCATAAAGCAAACCAATAAAAGGTCACATCTGTTAGTCACAACTCTTGTGGTTTGGCTCCTGTTGAAGCCCAGGCTGTGTGAGAACAGGACATGTGTATGCTCAGGGCTGTCTTGCTATAGTGTGCTGCTGCAAGGATGTATGGTGTTGAGGCAGGCTGTCAAAAACAAAATTAAGGCTGTAAGTATTTTTCACTTATCCGTTCATTATATAAATGTCTGTAGCAACATTGTTGATGTTGTCAACTTGCCTGTTTCTCAATTCTCTGAGATGATGCTGCAGACTTGAACTAGGCCACAGAAGAGTCCTCTTAAACAAAGCGCACAGCAGTCCATTTGCACCATGTATTGGCTTCGGAGCTGAGAGTAGACATCTGTCAATTATCACTTGTCTGTAAGGCAAGTAGCTTCCTTTGAAAACAATATTCTTCTCTTTTGGCTGTCACAAAAGCTAAATGGGAAAAGGGGGCTATGAAAGGGTATTTTTCACATCTGTCAATCTAAACATAACTCTTTTTCCTTCAGATCTCTTTCACTGCAACCTTATTCCACTTGGGTAAGTTTTAGGGGCAGGATTTACCTAACTTTGAAAGCTAGGTGTGTTTTGCATAATCTCAGATAGCTAAAGTTAGGTGAAATTAATCCCACCTAAGTATTTTTATCTCTCTCTTCTGGGCTAATGTTTCTATTTGTCTTACTTACCTGCCCTTGTATAATGTCTCCTCAGTACCATAAGGTAACTAGGAGCCCTCACTCTCAGTGGCGAGGACTCTCCACAGAAGCCTGACTTCTTCCTGTTGAGAAAATCAAAGGGAACTTCCCCCTTTCTCCCAGTGCAGTGGCAGGGATCTGCTCAGCTCTTTCCTCCCTGTTATTCCACAAATGAGAGTGCAGCCATGCATCAGGATGGTCACATTAAGTCTGTGTTGTGGCAGTGATGTCCCTAGGTGGTAGCTCTGAAGCTGAAACCACATGGGTATGATGACTTTCCCCTCGTAAACCCAGAGCTCCACAAGTCTGCATGTGCAAGTATGTGTCCCACACCTGAAATGTGTTGTCAAGTTTTAATTCATAATCATGTGAGTTAAAATTTGGGGAAAGAGGCCAACTTGTGTGCTGGTTTGTTGTCGTTTTTTTCTGAGAATTTCTCTCAGATGGAGGGTGCCATCTGAGTTTTTTTTTTCAGGTCACCATTCTCATCACCTGCACATTCCTTCACTTACTCATGGAGAACAGTTCAACTATGATCAATCACATCGTTGCTTCTGCAGTCAATCTGTCTACCCATCGTGGTGGAAACTTCCCAGCTATATCATGAGCCAAAAGTTGAGACCGCCACTCAAACTACACTTCAGCAACACTGTCTCTGAAATATTAGTAAGTGTTGGCTTGAAAAGCTGGTGCAGAATTAATAAAAATATTCACTTTTAATTGTTAGTAGATTAACCGATGCATTAATGGCTGCATAGGTATCAACTCACATCATACGCCACATCAGTCTGGGGCGGGAAGCGTGCTTTTGTACATGTTCGTATGGAATCATGGAATCACAGAATGGTTTGGGTTGGAAGGGACCTTAAAGATCATCCAGTTCCAACCCCCTGCATCATCTAGTCCCCCCCGAGTAGCATCAGCTTTCCTCATTTGAAGATGCAACTCAGTTGTAAAGTTACAATTTGATTTCTCTTTACCAGCAGTTTAGTGGTTACCAAGCAGCAGAAGTACCATTCATCAGTTAATTCACAAAAGCCCCTTAAGCAGCTAGAGGAAGTGATCTATTTTACACGTTTGGTCTGTCTTCTTTAATGACTTAAAAATCTTAGCACATTAAATTAATAAGTAGCTCTCCAAAAGCTGGCATTACAATGTGAATTCCATGCGACTGCTCGCTGATTGCAACTAATTGCAGCTTTTTCATCTCCTTATGGACCCAAATTACACTCATAGGATACCAATACCAGCCCCCCCCCCCCCCCCAGCAGTTTCCTGCCTGATACTGCTGCAGACTCTTGACAGCCCAACAGAGCAAACTGCATGGGGCTGCGGCTGCCAGAGGAACCTTGAACTCTGAGATCGAAATAAAAGAAGCCCTATCTTTCCAATGGCACGTCCACTTCCCCATGCTGCACATTTTATTGGCCATAACGACAAGTTTCGTTATCTGTAGCTCAGTAAGAAGGCAGATTTTGTGCCCCAAGACAGGCCTGTGAGGAGCTGTTGGCCCGTCCAGCAT
>NW_009924076.1:0-26555 GCF_000696875.1 Nestor notabilis | reverse complement strand
CTTTCCAACCCTAACTATTCTATGATTTGTACATAATTTCTTTATGAAACATTCACTAAAAATTCCTACATCAATACTGTTTTGGACTGTGTCAGAAGATACCCATTCCCCTATGGAAAACTAGTAATGTAAAAGCTTAGACTTCAACTATACATGAAGTTACCATCTCAGTCTTCCAGCAAAGAGATTGCAGACACATCTCCAACCAAGACCGGCCATATCCTATCCTTTCAGTTAACATTTTATTAGCATACACTAAGGGACACCCATTTGGTTATTCCATAAAATCCATCATATACTCCTCAAGCCACCCACTCCTTCACCCTCACAAAAGCTCTCCAGTAGCCAAACAATGTACTGCTTCCTTACCAAGGATGTTTTCATGACGCATTAAAACAGTTTGGTAAATCTCTGTTTCTCGGAACCAGCTAGCTTCTTCTGTGGTGAAGAACACTTTCACTGCGACTTTTTCACCCCTCCACTTGCCCATCCACACTTCACCGTATCGTCCTTTTCCAACTTGCCTCACCATCTGAATTTGTTTGGCAATAGTGCGCTGAACCTAGAGAATAAGACAGAGAGGAAAGTGGAGGAGGGACACCCAACGATTAACCAAAAGTACTTGGATGAGCTACTTCTCAAGTCTGGATTGCTTTGAATTTTAACCCCATTGCAAAAGTTATTCTATGTAAGTTATTCCATCTTTTCCGCTATTCCAATTTCAAACTCATTATTGCTGCCTCCAAGGAAGAATTGTATAACAAACCCGAAGATTAAATCAGCTCAACTTCTTACGCATTCTATTTGTTTCGATTTTATAAATAATTACAGTCATCTGTCTCAGTGGCTAATTTTTATGCAAGTACTATATAGGAAGATGAATAACAAATTATGAACAACTATCAGCCAGTAAAAAGCTAATCTTTTTTATCAGATAGTGGACACTGAGAAAAAAACATCTTTGAGTTTGTTCAATTCAATACTTGTACTAGCCATTCACTGCATCTTAATGTCTGTAGGCTCTCACTGTTCTTAAATCTTGCTGATGCCAACAGATTTCCCAAAACAATCTGATTTTGCACTTTGTTTTAGTTAATTATGTGAATATGGGCTTTCATACATATTTAGTTTGTGCTGTATCTTTCACGGTAATTGCACATAAAATAATACACTGTATTGACGCTCTGCTTTGTTCTAGCCATTAGGTACAAACCAAACTGTTTATTTAATGGAGAGAAGTTCAGTCAAGAAAAATCTATGATTTACCAATAATGGTAGTCCTGATCCACTCCCAGAACTCTGTGACTGGTCAATAAGGTCTTTTAATGACTCCCCAGCTGGAATAAATGCTTCATCTTGTTCCAGGTCACGATTATAACAGTGCCTCTTTGCCATTGACTTACAGTAATGCCTGCAAAAGTAACAGGAGAGATTAAGCTGAATTTCAAAAAACTTTTTCAAAATATGTAGTAAACTGAATGAGGAAAAAAGCTATTTAAATGTACAAGTTTTCTTAAAAGAAAAAAATAATAATCAGGTGTTACTGTACCTTTTTATTTTCTTCCAGAAATTTAACATACGTAGTTAATACTAAAAAGTTGTAATGTGTGTAAAGGCACATCAGCTTATTGCGAGTCAGGTGGAACACCAGCATTTTTAATACTCAGCTCACAGCCAGTGTTACTAGTGTAACACCACTGGTTTTGGTTTCAACTAACAGCCTGAACCTTGAACCACGGCAGACGAGGCTGCCACATGAGTGTGTCTGCTGAAACTGCTGGAACAAGGATCACCTCCAGCACAGGGCTGGCGCTGACAGAAGCAGGCACAGTCTCTTAAACTGCACTTGCATTAATCGCCACAGCTTGGCTGGTCAATTATTCAGTTTTGAAACACAGCAGAAAAGGAAAAGTTCTAAACACATCCTTGTTGCTTCAGGTTTGCAAAGTAAATCTCAGAACTAGATGGAATTTAACTATCTAAAGTGACTGAAGATCCAAAAAGAAAAAAAAAAAAAAAAAAAAAAAGAAAAAGAGAGAGAGCATTAAGATATTCCTGTTTACTGGATGACTGGATGATATAGCATCAAAGTTATACGTAATGTAGAAAATTATAAACATTTTTTAGCCAGAGGGAAGGATTAAATTCACTTAAATTCTACACTGTGAACATTTCATTTTACTTTGCAATGCAAACTGCTATCCATAGAAGTGTGAAATTAAATTACAACAGCTTCACTTTTGATCTATTTTTGTCAGAAATAGACATGATTAACTGAGTACATGCACAAAATAATTTTTCTGTTTACATTCATTTGGGAAATCAAAAATATTGCCAATAAAGAAAGTGCTTTCCTTACTTGTAACAAAAGCAGCTAAATAAGATGATCATGACAATTATGCAGACTGCCATAGAAATCAACACCGCCATCCAACGAATGCTTCCATCAAACAGTCCATCTATTTAAAAACAAAACAAAACAAAGCAAAAAAAAAAAAAAAAAAAGAAAAAAAGATTAAAGTTTCCAAAGTCTATTGATGAAGCACCCAATGCAAACAGTTTATTTAGGTATATTTTAATATACTGTGTATATGAATGTGCATCAACTGCAACACAGGAGGTTTTAATCTGAACATCAGGAAATACTTCTTTACTTAAGGGTGATCAAGCCCTAGCACAGGTTGTCCAAGGAGGTTGTGTTGACTTAAAAGTTGTCTGGACATGGTCCTGTGCAACTGGCTTCAGCAGGGGGATTGAACCAGATAGCTCCAGAGGTCCTACGTAAGCCTCAACCAGTCTGCAATTCTGTGACAGTATGCGGAGCCAATTGCAAAATGTCAGAAAGAAGCAGGACAGCTGATGCATACAAAAGATCAGTCCACATGAAATTACACAAAATTTATAGTGTTACAGTATCAAAGTAAGTATTTACACTGGAAAAGCAGAGATAATCTCATTTGGATTCCAACAAAAAACAAGTCAAAAAAAAAAAAAAAAAAAAAAAAAAAAAAAAAAAAAAACCAACAAAAAACCCCACCAAAAAAACCACCCCCACAACAAAAAAAAACCAAACAAAAAAAACCCCAACCAAACAAAAAAGGATGATTTAACTTGAGATTTTTGGAATTGGTTTTGGTTGATTCTTGGTTTTGGTTGATTCTTGTTAGTTTGTTCTGAGAAATAGAAACAAAGGATTTCCAGCAGTAAGATTCTGAGAAGGTATTAAGCAACAGTTAAACTAGTACAACTTGTCTAGCACTGAATAAGCGCATGAAAATATAAGCTATCTTCACTGGGAACAACAGCAAGAATCAATATAGAGTAGATAACAGTAAACAATGTCAGAATACATTTTATATTTAAGATACATTCATCATGGCAAAAACATGGCAGAGATTATTACAAAAACTATTTTAAAAAGAAAAGAGAATGGGCTGTGGAAAAAGATCAAAAGATCAAGATACAAGCAAACTGAGCCAGAGAATAAAAATACCATGAGTGACTGATGGAGGAAAAGATTAACTTGGAAGTGGCAGAAAAGGAAAACTGGAATAGAGCATGAAGTGTAGTAGACAGCTTCTTATCAAAATTACTTAGGACAGAAAAAACAAATCTGTGCAATACTGTAGTTACATTTTCTCCTTGTTCTTATCTGTTGATCAGGATCTGAAGAACAGAATCCACACCACATTTATTAGTAGCAGTGTGAACATCTAAGAGCTGTTACCTGTACTGTCAAGTGGTGGTAATGTTGGTTGTAAATCCTGATTACAGAAATCGGTCCGACAGCACTCAATTGTTCGACGTAATTGTGCTTTAGGTGAGTCCTGTTGAAGGATAATCGAATAAAGGTTCAGATTTTGAAGTGATCAGCTAGGATGGGGATAGGTGGCGTATGAGACAACATCACAGTGGCAGACAGGCATCACTTCGTCTCTTTGGGTTCATGCGTTCACATTTTGGAGCTTTTTGTACTTGGTGCACAGAAACAAATGATTCCTACTTAAGCTGCTGCTTCACACACTGCAAAATTTTTAAGCTTGGTCAAAAGCAGCTAATTGTATGTTAAATAAATACTGCTCTTCAGACAAAAAAACCCCGAATCCCTTTACAAGTTTTTCTCTTGCACTCATCATAGTAGCACTATTTGCATCTTCAGAACACCACATAAAAGATAGAGGGACATGAAAATTAATCTGAAAATAAGACACTAATATAAGTACAATTTCAGGAGGTCATCATGACACCCCAGGTTTGATTTGCAGTAACCCTAAACATTCACAGCTGTAACTGAAGTCGACAGCGCTTCCAAAAAGCAATGCTACCCACAGCTACATTATATAGAAACCCAAGTCCTAGAGATATTGGATGGGGGGGAGGCAGGGAAAGGGGAGGAAGCAATCTAGCTGGTGATTATCTCTGAAAGATTTGTTTAATGTAGGCAATGTGACAAAAGAAAAAGCAAAATCCAGTCTTCCAAAGCAGTATTTGCCCAGCTAGTGCTGTATCTCTGTCTTCCAAATAAACCCTTGCTTTATTAACTGTGTTTTGAGTTCCAACTTTCATAAAAAAGAAGTTCCAAAGGCAGCAGTCTGCTTATTACACCCCTTTAAACCAAGGGCAAGTTATAGCCATGCAATTAACAATACATTAACTCTTCTACAAAGGAAAAAATAAAGTTGTATATCAGACAGGAAAAAATTTGATAAATTGTGTACACGTTCATGAAACTTTAAGGGAGCTCTTGTGTGATCTGTGAAGACAACTCCTTATGATTATGCACTTCTCTCAAAAAAAGAAGTAATTAAAAATTAAACCAATCGAGAAATTCTGCATGAAAACAAAATATTCAGATTGATTAGAGATGGGCTGTAAAGGTGCCTCTTCAACTGAGGAAAAAGCGGACAGAAGTAAAAGGTTGATGTCTGTTCATTTTGTCTTACAGATGTGGCTTACAGATACTTGCAGAGAACTCCAACAAGCTAGGATTCTATTTCAGTCTTTGCTCCCACACCATGTCTTTTCTGCCACTACTCACCCACAACTGTTCAGTCCCACTCTCCTCGGTGGTAAATTGCAACAAGCAAAATTTATGATTGCAGTTGTAAACTACAAAGATTTAAACTGCTTATGCACTTTCCATACATAATTTCCATGGAGATCTTAAATTTTAATGGCAGCTCAATTTTTTTACCTTGCACTGGAAGTCTGAACCTTCATACTTCATGCAGCCAGAAGCAAGTGTGGGCTCTCCATGTTCATCTTCCTCAATGATAGCAAAGCAATGCCCATTAGTTCTGGAATAAACATAATTTGTGCTTTACCAGCATGCTTGTTGTTAAATATACAGCATTAGCTGACCAGGAACCCATTAAGAAAACTAGAATGGCAATAACCAGAAAAATTCTAATTTTAACACAGTGGTTACCATACAGTTTGAGAACAAAAGACCGCCACAATATTTAATCACAGAAATTGTACGGATGTTTTCTCCCAAACATTCTGTCCTCCACTTCCTCACCCCCACCACCACTTCAGGACTGCTTGTATTCAACCACATACCCACAGTTGTTTAGAAACAATTGAGGGGGTGGAAAAGCAAAGATCTAACTAAAAAGGTATACTGACTACTATAGGTTAAAACGTAGTAATAAAAAAATTCATTTGTGCCTGTTCTTGAAACTGTAATGATAAACTCTTGAAGAGAAATCCCAGTATGTGCAAGGTGGCTATTTCAAGGTCAAAAGCTCAGCTACGCTTTTCCCACACGACCTTTCTCAAATATTCAGACTTCAGGGCAAAACAAACCAACAAACCCCCAAATCCACTTTCTGAAGTTGTCAGTAACAAATATTTAATTAATCATATTCTTTAAAAAGAACAAATTAAAAAAAAAACCAAACCCAAACCAGGCATTTCAATTCCCTACTTACTATCTCTTTA
Source organism: Nestor notabilis (assembly GCF_000696875.1). Lineage (NCBI taxonomy): Eukaryota > Metazoa > Chordata > Aves > Psittaciformes > Psittacidae > Nestor > Nestor notabilis. Next base: position 20,612 of record NW_009924076.1, on the reverse strand, counting down.
TAAAAATGCTTTGATTTCTATATCACACCAAAATGTCAACAATATTTATATGGAATCCCGAACCAATTTGCAATCATAGGTCCGTGATTTAAGTATCTGTAAAAATTAAGATTTTATTAAGTAAATCAAAACTCATTCATTCCCTCATCAGAGATACTAAGGAATACAAATCCAGAAATATTTTTGCTTGTCAATAATTTATTAAAAGAAATGCAGATTTGGTAAGCATAATACCATAAAATACCCTCCACATGAACACTGCATAAGTGTTACTAACTCTCTTAACAGCTTTATTATCAGAATAATGATCTATATAGCCATTGGTTCGAAGGGAAAAAATAAGGCCTATACTGATTGCATACACGAGGGGGCGATAAAAAGCGAGAAAGTACGTACCAAAGGAATTAAAAGACAAAATACTGGGTAATAACAAAACATTTTCTAGGTGCAAAACTATTTATAAAATGCTGTGTTTACATTCTAAAAGATGGTAGTGCTTATTCCACCTTCCTGGGTTCCACAAAAACGTCTTTATCTGCTAAGTGACAGCTTTAGAGAAGCTTATGTGTTAAGGTGAAGACTCAGATTAAAAGTAGCAAGTAATATACTTCCTATTATGTATCTTTATATTAATTCTTCAGGAAAAAAAAAACAACAACAACAGAAGAGTCTTAAATATTGAACTGCAAATGAAGAGAAAAAAAGAAAACCAAGGACAGTTTACAACATGAATAAAGCATCTTAAGCAGGCGCACAATCAGTGCATGGGTCTGTTACAATTCTGACGCCTATCAAAGTTAAAAGTACCCTCCTGTCCTTATGTGTTCAGAGTACTTTCACCCTGATCACCCCCGCCTTCCCCCTGCCTTTCCCTCCTACTCTACAGCTAACGAACATCTAACAAGAATTCTCAATAAATGGTTATGTTGCTAACACTACCTTTTGACTACTAGGTGAAGAAATACTAGACTAAGCCAGCAGGTAGTCATACCAGAAGGTTTAGATTTAGGTCATTTAATACTCATTCAGTTATAAAAGGCTACAGGTTACTTAAAACCTCAATCCTTCAAAGCGCTTGCTGGGGTCAAATGACCAGTTGCAAATGGCTCTAAGGTACGGTGAAAACAGTATTGTTTAGATATGGATGACTGTGGGTTTTAGCGCTCAGCTCTCCACAGAACCACTGAGTTTCTAATCAGTTACGGTCAAATCACTTGACAAAACCTCAGTCAGCACTCTAAGAGTTTCCTCTCTCACAAGCAAAAATGGGCTCTCTTCAAAGAGCCTCTTCTATCCTGTATGCAATACTTACATGCATGTGTTATTAATAGCATCATCTGGACAATGTCCTGAGCAGTAGCACTTAAGAAAAGGTAAGGTGTCCTCTGGAGCAAGTGTCACTCCATTCACTTGTTTCTTTTGGTCAGGATTTGTCTTCATTCCTGTGCCATGAAGCATGCTGTCAAGATTTTGACCTGGACATTAAAAACCAAACCAAAACAAAGAGAATATTTTTGCATCTCTCTGTTTAAGAGCTTCACAGGTACAACAACAGAATACTTACATTAATAAATATTTGAACTATACAAGACGTGAGAACCTCCTCTTCCAAGGTTGTGGCAAAAATTTGAGCTAATCACTTTATTATAGAAATACCTACCTCAAATATTTTATATCTTAATCACAGATCTTCTAATCGTAGCCAGTATAAACAGAAAGAGGGTATTTTCCCTTTTTGAGGTGGGATAGAAAAGTAGTGATGTAACTGGTAAGAATTTTACAAAGAGAGTCTCTCTCATTCATGTGTTTAGAAAATCCAAATGCTTGATAACCACAACAGTATAATTTTACGCACGACTGAACATACATGCAATTTTCTAATTTTCTGAACTGAAGTCACTTTCCACGGATTCAGTCCCACAGAAGAGCAGTAACAACTCCAAAATTTCTTGGGTGCTTTTTTGTTTTCTATCTCTGTATGCATTAGTACTTCAAAATAGAGCTAAAGTAAATCTTGTTTGCAAATTACATTTTAGGAAATTACATGAACATCCACACAAACACACTTTCACAGAATAAAGATAGGACTAAGTTATGTCCAAAGTAGCCCTCAATTTCTCAACAGAAGGAGAGTTAAGCATCATTTGTTCTAGTTCATCCTACTAAAGTGCTTTTGTGAAGGTAGGCATTCAGAAGAAAAATTCCATCTGTTTTCTTCTTAGCGAAGAACACACAGGAAAGAAAAATTAGGAGCACTATCTGATTCATTTGGAACATGCTTTGTGACCACAGCATGAGATGAGAACATCTTCATCCATCTCCAGCTTTATTACTCATGATTTTGCCAACAGAAAATCTCTTTCTGTCCATCACCTAACAGTATTTTCAGCTCTAAGACCTCAAGGTGTGAACGAAATAAAGCTGGAGGAGTTGTGAACAGACTATTGCCTGCTCTGATACAATTTACAGCAAGTCTCTGTGTGCAAGATAACAGAGCAGCCAGTTAGGATCGATAGAAGCTTTCACAAATTCAGCTACAATCTGAAAAGTGGAGGTACCTCACTACCACTCAAAAGATTTTCATCACAATAAAAAACCTCAATTTATATAAAAATTAAAAAAAAAAAAAAATTGACCAGGAAACTCAAGAGTCTCTTAAGAGTTTCTAGTGGCTTCCTGTCAAACCCACTGACTGCTACCTGTAGAGTAATGAGAGCATTACAGTCATGTTGTAACTTGCTTGAAAGATGTGCAGAAAAACTAGATTAAAACCCTTTGTAGATACCACCCTCTGTATGACTCTACTGTAACATCTACTGTATCATTCAGCTAATGTGCGATTAAGTATTTGTGAAATTTGATCTTCTTATTCTGAAAATAGCTGACTTGCAGATTTCCTTATCTGATTAATAGACCACACCCAGTGCACTGTTCCGATTCAGGAATTTCCCTAGAAGCAATGAAACTGCGCCTTTTTTAGATACAACTAAGAGTATACCCTAACAAAGTACAGCACCATTTACCTAAAGCCTCAAATCACTTAGCCATGGTTTATTTGAAATGTAGTTTTCAAAGTGTACTTCAGTAATGCCAGAGTTCAGCACTCCCAGTATGTACAGACTGTTAACAAGAAGGTCCAGTTTAAGATAACACAGAGTTCACCTGTGCAATACGTATTTCCAATTTAACCAAATGGAAATAGCAGCTCCTCCAACTGTCCTCTCTCTCTTTCTACAGATTTCTTCCCAGCATAAACTTTAATACTGTGCCACAGACATTACATAACATTCTGCATTCACATTTACCTGCTTAGAGAACAGGTAATTCTACTTGCCTTCCCTTCTAATTTCATTGAACTACTATGGTATCCTTCCTAATTAATGTGGCAAAACCCCTTTTTATCTTCAGGGACATTCCATATCTTAAAAGTCTGAATACTTTATGATCTATGCCTCTCAGCCACTCATCTATCTTCCTACCCTGAACACAGAATGCAGCATTTTTTCAATTTCTCAGAAGAGAAATCAATGAACCCTTAAAGCATGGATGACTTCTTCTAGCTCAGAAAAGCAAGAGCTAGAAAATTTTTATGCAGGTCTAGAATCTTCTAAAGCAGTATTATTCTTTGTAAAGTAACAATGAAGCATGAATACCGTATACCAAATACTAAAACTGAGATGAAATGTATTTTTCCTCTTAATTTACTATGATGGATTGTGTAACAAGATGTATGAAGAACACATACCAAACAGAATCCAAATTAGATAACCATATTTTCAAAGAACCTTGCATCTTTGTCTTTTGTAGAGTTTATAGGCAAAGATTTTTATTCAAAGTAAAACCAGACTACAACTTCATTATCTTTGTAATGTGAAACAACAGTCCACTGTTGCTTGTTTTCATCCTACAGGTAACATCTGAGTTACACAAAGAAGGCAGGGGAGGATCACTTCACTCTTGCATTTTATCTTTCCAAGACTGCAAAGAGAACTCTTCACTAAAGAGGAGTTTAACTGAGTATCCAGAAAATGAAAAAAAAAAAAAAAAAAAAAAAAAAAAAAAAAAAAAAAAAAAAAAAAAAAAAAAAAAAAAAAAAAAAAAAAAAAAAAAAAAAAAAAAAAAAAAAAAAAAAAAAAAAAAAAAAAAAAAAAAAAATCAAAAAAAAAAAAAAAAAAAAAAAGGAAAATATTTAGATTTCTTGCGATCAATTCAGAAGAAAGGTTTTATTTTCCTTAACTATATCCTGTACTGCAGTACTATGATTCAAGCTCAGCATTACAAGAAATACTGGTGTCTGTCTTGAAGATTCTAGATATGGGAAAGGGAGTTAAACGTGTAAAATGACTTAGTTTCCATTCACCTGAAATCTTGTGACACTACACTACTTGATGATGTAATTAATGGTTTCTTTTCCATGACACATGCAGTTGTCAGCTCTGCAGTGCAACACAGATCTTACATAACCTTCAAAGGTATAAGTGCTATGCACTAATACACACAGCTTCAAAAGAAAATAGGTTTTCACAGAAATACAGCACCCAGAGATTCCAGGCACAGGAAAGCTTCTTCCTCTATTACTTCCTACCCTCCACCTGTAAACTGCTGGGGCAAAACAATATACATGAGCAGCAAATAAACTATCACATGCTGGAGGACTTGTTTGAGATCCTGGACCAGTTTCAGCTTGTTTGTCCAGCCTTGAGAATGATAGTATCATATACATTTAAAAACACGAACTGCTTTATAATGTCTGTTTTACCACATTATAGAGAAAATACATAGAAAAATGTAGAACTTTCCGTGAAGTATCAGAGAATTGGTGAGCTGGTTCTCCTCTTTTCACGTAACCACAACATAAGACAATAACGAGAAACAAGCTGATGGGACTTCATGTTCCCAGTTTGTCATTTGCTCTGCCCCACCACAGTACTGTCTCATACACACCACATTAGTTTCACATTTCTAGAAGTGTGAACAACTGCTACAGATAAGATGACATTTAAATGGCTGTTTCTAAAAAAAACTTTTTTTAATAAAGTAGAACAACACCTGCCAATCTATCATATCCAGCCCTTAGATATTCAAAGAACTACTTCCTGCAATCCTAGAAAATAAATTAAATCATAAAATGTATTATAAAGAAGCACAGTATATTAAAAATACCACTAGGACAGAAATACAAGTCTACTTGAAAGCATGGCTTCAAATACTAATATTAATACAGATAATCTTTAAAAGGTACTGTGCGTGACAGTAAAGTTTTATTAACCACTAAAACATGAGCTAACTTGGCTGCAACTCAATGCCAGGATACATACATAATTTCATTAAGTTTTCCAATCTAAGAAAATATTTGTGTAACCCATAAAAAGCCCAGCTCTATTAAGAAATGCAGAGAGAATAGTAAGTGAAAGACAAATACAAAAGCCAAATTATGCTTATAATTTCTTATTTAACTGTATCTCCCCTATGTCCACAAATAAAGCTGCAAATGCTAATCTACTATCCCACAAAATTCAAGTCATGCAATTGCTTTCTGAATTGATAATATAGACGATCCACATAAATATATTTTTATTCCAGATTACATTAACCTTATAAGGGATTTATCCTATCAGAACTACAATACTATCAGCATTTCTTTGTAGCTAATCTGATCCAAGCTTGTAAACTCCAATAAATCCAGTATTTAAACAAAAAGAGTTTTTGTCAGAAGACTACCTCCACCTTCCTTCCTGCTAGTGCTAAAGCTGTTTGCTAGGGCTAGCTGACACTCAGGGCTTACCCACACCAGGCTCTTCTAATGAAAGATAAAAGTTGTACCAAAGCTCTTTATGTTAGATACACCTTTCTTATGAACAAGACATACCTTGATTTTTTTATGTGGTAGTTTTACATTACTTTTTCTTGCTTTAGGATGGAGATATTGCAAAAACATCCACTTTAACAAGGACATTTCACCTTTCTACCTATCTCAAGCTTTCATAATGATTTAACCTGTACTGCCATGTGAATTAAACCTTAGTACAACTGACAGCTAGAGTAAAATACTAGTAATTTTTCTTAGAACACATAATAATTAAAAGAAAACCCCAAAACAAAAAAATGGAAAAACAAACGAACAAACCATTTCTGAGTGCAAAGAAAAAATCTTAAATGCATCTATAAGCTCTATGCCTGACATTTATCCATAATTCTCTCTATAGTGCTTTTAATATATCAGGGCTGTGATCTCCAAAGACCAGGCATGTTGGAGGTAGCTCCATCTAGCAGAACTGGTTCCTAAAACATACAGCACGTTCCCAGACTACTTGGTTAAAATCTCTCTCTACTGCCCTCCAGCTTTACCAGGAGCTACACCAGTGCTCAGCACAGGCAGGCAGCCCCACTCCCCTACCTTCCCAGACAGCAATCCCCAGTCTCTGCTCCCAGTTCCCTTCAAAAAAGTAATTTCTGAAGATTACTCTCTGTTCCTATGTAGTCAGTAAAAAAGCCAGACAAAAGGAAACGTGTATTTTACTTTAAAAGAAGTACAATGTTCTAATTTAAACGGACTTTTAAAGAATAGTTACTTAAAACTAAATGTGAAAGTCTAATAATAATTATATAACCTTCAAATAATCCATTAAAATAACTTTAATCAGACAAATATTTAACAATACAAGTTTGCTGCCTGTGTTTTAAAGACAGATGCAGCTCTTACTGGGGAAATCGCTGGTAAACAGAACTACATTGTCGTCAGATAATGAATCAGCTTCTGAAAGCTTTTAAGTTCCTTCTGCAGATTTTAGAACATTTCTTTATTTCAGACAAGTTGAGATGTTTAGATTCAGTAACTACTTCACCTGAAATTCTGAAAGTGCATAAAAGTAAATAAATAAATTCCCATATCAAATCTTTGAATAAGAGTAAGCATGATAGTGAAATAAAATCTCAACAGACTTTTTTTGGTTCACTAATGGACAATGCCAACTTTTTAAATGGACTTCCATTTTTTATGTTAATGCTAACTGTTTTAAAATTTAACTTTTAACAAACTTTTCCTCATACAGATTGCATGCTATTAAGACATTTTTAGTCAACTAATTCACAAGGATTGAAATACTGGTCTTCCGTGCTGTCTTTGAAGAACACAGGAAGGTGTGATGAACCACCTATCTAACATTACATCATATAGTAAATTGACAGTAACAAAGAACAAAATTTATGAGAATATATTTAAGTACATATTAAGTTCTTAAACTATTCTGTTACATATATTGATTAGTTATGCTCATCAATGCATTATAAAGACAATGATCTCTACTTGGAAGCAGATCTCTGAACTAAAAACCTGTTCTAGTGGGAAGACAAAAGTATATTTACTACAGTCCTCAACTGTAACTGAAGCTGATAACCTCTTGCCTTAGATGAGCAAGGGTAGGTAGGTGAAGATGCAGTGCAAGTCACAGGTCTGAAGATACTGCAAAGACCTTCCACAGCAAGAAAGGAAATAAAAATTGCTTTTCTTGAAAAAGTTGCTATTAAAACTAGCCATCTGTTACCCAGGCTTATTTTTGATCATTTCTCAACAGAAGTGAAAAAGTCCAACCCAGTGAGTAACAATTGTGTCTCCCTGCTCCATACTACTGACCTGAGAAACAACAGCTGTTCACCAACATCATGGAATTGCCTCTGTTTCCTGCTATTGTTTCAAGAATATTATCACATTAATCAACACACAAAGCCACTTGGTTTAAGTTACCTGTTAAGAAATGAGGTGTGTATATATACATGTGCATATCCAGGCACACTTGCTACTTCATTCTGTCAGGTCTTGATCAGCCCTGAAATTCCTGCCATTCTGAAGAAGCCTCCAAAACAAGCGAGCAAACCACGAAGCTTCAGTGTCAGTCACTGAAAGTAAACAGGCTGGGAGTTTCTACTCTCTCTGCTCTCCAGCTCTATTGGTTGCTTTATGATGCATTTTTGCAGCATCCTACAAATACTTTCCTTGTTGAAACTACTTTTTCCACTTTGAATTTATACTGCTTAGGGTTCTCACTTTAGATTTCCTCTTTCCTACAAAAGTTCAAATACTTGATGATTATTAACTTTATTTCTTCCCCCCTCTCCCACCAGGCACAACTCCTCCATGAATCTAGGAACAAGAAGAGAGAGGCTTGACTGTTGTTCTATTCACCACCCCTAGAAACCAAGCATATTTCATACGTTTGAAGACAAGCCCTTAAGCAACTTGCATCGAAGAACCAACATTTCAGCAAGCTCAATTTTCCCACGGCTTTGAGGCTCACTCAGTATTGATTCGAAAGTCAGAAATATTCCTAAGACAAGGCAATTTCTTCTTTAGAAGCAGGCAAAAAATATGTAGACAGTCTTTAAACTTTATTTAGCTGTATTATTTGAAGTTATTTATTGAAGCATGATTAATAAATGTGATCATGGAAGGAGTTAATGTAATTTAAGCCACCAGGAAGACCTGAATAATTTTATTATTGCTTCTCTTTGTATCTAGAGAGGAAAAAAAAAAAAATAAAAAAAATTGTTCCTTCAGTTGCTATTGCCTTTGAGTAAACCACTGAATATTGACTAACACAAACGGGTAACCATGACCTCAGTAAAAAGAACAAAGCCTATCACACCCAACTGCTTCAAGGGGAGAAGCTGGTATCTTCTGTAAGAAGCAGCAAAACTGCTGGAATACTAGTAGAACAAGCTCCACTGCAAAATGCTATGTCTAAGAGTATTTCAGAGTGGAAGAGGCCTCTAGAAGCCACCTGGTACCAACACCTGGTCAAAGCAAGACCAACTTCTAAGTTAGACCAGGTTGTTCAGAGTAATTCTGGTAAAGTTTTTACTGTCTCTAAGGATGGATATTGCACAACCTCTCCAGGCAGCCTGTTCTAATGCTTAACCACATTCACTGTGAAAAACTTCTCTCCTAATTTCTCACCAAAATTTCCTTTAATGTGATTTTGCCCATTACCAATCTAATCACCTTACCAACTATCTGTAAATATTTGCAAACCTGTATCATAAACTTCAGCTACACCTAAACTAGGCTATTCCTGTCCAAACAGACTGAGCTATTTCTCGACGATTAAGAATTTTATGTCCACAACAGAAAAAGAGACTGGCCTTGAGAATTTCCCTCTCCCACCTTAAATAATGTTACAAAGATGGAAGAATCCTGGATTTAGATTTGTTTTGTTGCTTTCAACCTTGAAATCATTGCTACAATAGCAGAGCTTAAACTAAGACACATGCTTTTCCCCACTCCTGAAATACATGTGTGCATGCATACATACATACACACAAACACAGAGAGTGAATCAAGCTGAACATCAGCGTTTAAAGCACACAGGTGTAAGTTAGGAGACACTATTCAGAGCCCCTGCAGGCTAAAAAGATGAAAGTGCTCAAGTAACTTGGTAATTATACAGAAACACTTGTCAAATTTTGGAATGAAAGTTTACAGTTCTGTAGGCTGTACTCAATGATGCAGAAGTCTTCAGTGTGCTTGTGGTAGCCTCCTGGACTGAACCCCACAGGAAACTTGAGGAAGAATAACAGTTTCAAATATCTTTAACGAAGTGCAATTCTGCACAGACCTAGAGAGGACTTCTATTCCCTAACAGCGTAGCTGTGAATGTGCATGTGGGATGGTACTTGCAAGAGCCTCCTTGGGCTGAGGCACTATTCATTTAATCCAGGTCTCAGTGTAGTTAACAGCTCACCCTTGGTCAATTCCAGGTAAATATCTTCAGTGACATTTATATCTACTGCTTAATAAAGGTTTGGGTTATATCTAAAGGTACAGTCTTGCACTTTGCCTAAGTGCATCCCCACACCCAGGTTAGAAGCTGCAGCAGTTCCCAAATGCACCCTGGCACTTGGTTACAAGAGAGTAAGTACCAGCACATGGGAAGAGGCAGAATCAAGTGGCTTGGAAGGGGCAGGCCCATTATACATGTGATGCAAGTCTGCTCTTAAAATCATTTGTCAAGCTATGTATCAAGCATAGTCCTGATAAAGAGAGCTCCACTAAATTGTTTAATCCTTTAATTGCACATACAGACCAGAAAAAGAACAGAGACTGTCACTTCAGTACTTACCAGGCTTCTTCCTCTGCCTATTTAATGGATTCACTGAGTTGTTATTCTTGAAAGTAAAAAGCTCAAAGAATATCTCAAAACAAAATCAAGCATTAAGCAAAAATTGATGTAAGTATGAAAAGAGAATATAAAGCCTTTTATATTCAAGTATCAAAATGGCAGTACCAAATTAGTCTTCTCTATTTCCCTCGAAACACATGGGAAACTCTGTGTACTCAAACATGTTCAAGGTGCACAGCTGGGAGAACCAGAAATCTTACACAGAGACCAAATATGGATGTACATGCTTGATGGACAGGCAGAGCGCTACTGTTCATGTCCCAAACATGAGAATGCAATACCACTAACAGCTCAGATACCGTTCTGCTGTAGTGACACTTCTCTGAACTACAAGCAACTACAGAATCAGACCTGCAAGGTACAGCTGCTAATAAGTAGTAAAAAAATAATAATAAAAATGTATTCCTCCCCCCCAAGTTATAATCTTTACACTTAAGCTTTAATTCCTGATATACGATCAGTCAGTCACATTGGATTATTCCCAATACTTTTTAATTCAACCCAATTTGACAGAGGAGTTAAAAGTCCTAATGATAAATGGACTTCCAGAAGCTTTTGATAGCTGGTGGCTGGAAAGACAACAGACATAAAAACGAGTAACTCCTCTAACTGAAACCCAGGCAATTGTGAACATCCCATACACTCGCCTCGGTCCATCAAGTAAGCATAACAAGTTTATTTAGATTAGTTAGACCATATGATCTCTTGACTGCTGGGAACATCAGAAGGCATGGGGAACAGCATACTGCAATTTTAAAAAAACACAGACCAAACAAAAAAAACCCCCAAAACCAACCAAAACCCCCAACCACCCACCCAATCCCCCCAAAACCACTATACACACAACTCCATTACAGAACAAAAAAATAAACTTATTTCAAACAGCACGTCTTTACCTTGAACACAGAGAATGATAAGTAGATATGCTCCAAGCAATCGCTCATAAGCTCTCAACTGAGTCATTGTTTACTTTTAATCCTTCCTGTGCAAGACAACTGGTCCTTCTGCTTGACAAATGTTAAGCTTAGTCTGTTCGGTGAAGCCTAATACAAGATTTGGTGCTTGACTGGAAAGATGCTTTTGTAACTTTTCCAACTTCGTTTCCTGAAAGGAAGAGTAAAACAAGATATTAAGAAACTCCCTGCATTTCTGAAACAAACAAAACCAACCAACCTCAAGAGTTTTCATCACACTGATCATAACCATGTGAATGCAAAAAATAATTTTAAAAGCATATGTTTATTAAGATTAGTAATTGAAAACATTAGCCATATTTATTATCTAACTGAATTGCAGGGTTCATCTCAAATATAGACTTTTAGTAACAGCCTATGTGAATGTTTTTACATTCCTATCAAAAATATTAGATATGTTAACTAACCAGCCATAGCCATATATTTTAGACTCACATACAGCTATAGGAACGTAAATCTGTCTGAAACCTGTTTTATTTACAGCAACTAAAATTTATGCTTATTACTTTTCTTAAAAATTAAACTCAGTGGTGACTTCTCATAATATTGCAGTGATAAAAGCAACACCATCTCGAGCCACCAGTTGAAAAATGCTTGCAGAGAAACTTCCTTGCAGTAATCCCCCCCAGCCTGTCAAGCAAAAAAGAAAGATCAATTTGCATTGAAGTAGTTAGTTTAGTTGCCTAATGTACTTATGTTATTTTTGTCTTCTAGATTAGTACTACATCTTAAAAACAAAACAGCAAAAAGCGCACAACCTCATTTAACAGTCGAATGAAGAAACTAATTTCTCACTTAGCATCAACTAGATTCCAGCCCCTCTTGCTGTAGACTGCGTTATATATATTTTTAAATATATATAATGTTTTCTAGAGAAAATAGAGTGAGCTTAGTTCACAACAGTGAACATTTATTATTCATCTCTGTTAACTCCAATTCAGAATCCTGATACCCTACTGGATTCCCAAGTTTTGTACCAATTAATCCCTCCTGAGAAATTATGCTACTATATGCCCATGACATTTGCTCCCAAAATCAAATATAGTTCTACACATCGAGTGGATGAACACATAGCTAAGACAGCCATACTGAGTAAGAAGTTACTTTTTCAGACTTTAGTAGTTGTGCTCACGTTCTGCTTAACGAACTTTCTACAGCAATTCACAAGGGAAGCATAATTGGGCCTCAGAGGACTAAAAAGGAGCTCAGACACCTAAATAGTTAATTGCAACAAAAGCGCTGCTGCACAAAGACGAACAGAGGACTGATTTTGCCTTTCCTCGGCCTCTTGTTTCGGTGGGCTTGACCCCCCTGACCCCTGTCAGCCTGGCGCTGCTCATGAATGCCAAAACTGCCGTTCGCTCAGGGATGGGCTGCAATTACTGTTGGTGGCCGCTTCCAGCATCAATAACTCAATCTGTCTGTCGGTGAGACCCAAGAACTTTTCATTTTAATTAGTCTTCAGAGGCATTTAACATGGAGGCAAATTAGCGGCCGAGCCAGGAGGTGTCTGTCACTTTCAATTTCAGCAAGGCCGGGGCAGGCCGCCCCGACCCCTGCCCTACTTTTCACACGTCTCTGACTTCTCCCTAATGAAGCGACAAAGCACCTCTGCGCCAGAGGAAGCTGGGGCGAGCTCCGGGCTGGGCGCCTCACGGACTCGGGTGATGCTCCCCAAATGCCACAGCCGCCCCAGCGCTGCCGTTAGTGCTGGGATGGACTCAGAACAACACGCTCTGCAGACATCCTAACCACTAGGAACTTCAAAATAAGCCTCCTGGAGAGGCAGAGGTAAAAGCCATATGGTAACCAATATATTCACTCTTTTTAGTGTTTCCTAATCACAAGTAATAGGACCAATTCTGACAGCCGACATGGAAGGTCTTTCTAGCTACAAAAACACCAAGCCAGCAACATAAGTCTGTAAGTATTATTACTTTATTCTGTGTTTCAACTGCAATGAACTTCAGTCCTAAATAAAACACATGGAAGACAAAAACTGTCAACAGCTTGTATGTAGCAAAACAATGAAGACTTTATTTACAGTATTATTTTTGAAGTCCATCAAGGGAAAAAGAAAAACAACAAAAAAACCCCACTAATAGTCTGTTTAAAGTATGTTTTAAAGTAATTTGTCTCTCTTCATGCAAGTTTCAGTATTTCAAATTTTCACTCTCCCACATTTCAAGAGTAAGTGTTTTACTTTTGGAAAATTGGTTATCTAGTTCCTCACTTTAATAAGGTGGGAAACACACTGGCACAGGAACTTAACATGCAATGTTACCACTGTACTGCATTGTACGTTAGTAAAAAAAAAAACAACCAATAAGAAATGGCAAAAAATAGCATTTTCATACAACTCGCTTCCAATTTCATGGTGATTTTTGTTTAATAAGACCATCTAAGGTAGCTATGAAAAATGTTGTCCAAGCCTATTCAAGTATGTAACAATCTCCACTTTGTACCTAAATCTTCATTAATACTTCTCTTTTCATATATATTAAAATGTAAATATGTATAAGAATATATATAAAAACGTGTAATAAAATGACCCTGAGAACAAGTTCTGCTATAATTCCTCATTTTAAAATCATTATAATTTGAGAATACTTATCAGCATTGAAAATACCTCAAAAATGAAAAGCAAAACCCAGCAGGGCTGCAATTACCTTCTCCTTCCCTGACATGCAGATATGAAGCCTTAATACTATTACTTGTTTTGTCTTTCTCTTGCTACTACTATCAGTGTCAAATTTGCCCTTAGCCAGGAAAGTCCTGCAGCTGGCTGCAAGACTTGGGCAGACAAGCACTGACCAACCTTGCTGCACCCACAGCTCTAGTGGTAACATCTCACTGCTGGGCAGGTGAGCTTAAGCCATTGATGGAAAACTAGTGATTTACAATAAAGATGTCCCAATACAAACTATGTGAACTGTTGTGTGGATACATGCCCTATTCTACACTACACAAGCAAGACAGCTGTGTCAAAAACATGATGTGCATGGGTTGAGGCAGTTTTTTCAGTCACCACAGTAGAATCCATCAGTTTTTCTGTCACAGCTATCAGGAGAGATTTCAGGCTTTTTTTTTTTTTTTTCTTTTTATCCGTCCTTTGAACTGTGCTTCTTGTTTAGCTGAGTAACTTAAATGAGAAAAAAAACCTAAGACAATTAGTTCTCAAATAGCCTGTGTTGCTCTTTTACAGAAATAGAAACAGTCTGCAAACATTTTGTTCTTGAAATCACCTGGCTTTCCAATACAGCTATGTAGTTTAAAAGCTTTAAAAAAAGGTTTAAAAAACCCAGACTAGCTGTTCTAGTGCTTCTAACAAATGCCACACCCCAAACTGATGTACTTATAACCTTCATGAGAATGTATTTCACTAAAAACAAAACAAACCACCACAACAAAAAATTACATTTGACAAAACCAAAGAGGCCACAGTGATACCTTTTCCAAGCCATTTCTGGATTCCCCTTGAAGAAGACTGGCAGCCCTGCTAAGGCACAGGATCTAAAGCAAACAACAGCTGGAATTTCTCCAAAACCTGCCCAATATTAACAGTGTAGAATGACACAACTATATGACTACTTCACATGTGTTAAAGCACCAGTTAACACCTAGAATGCTACTCTGCCAACAGAGTGATGCTGAATTAATTCAAACCCCCAAATCAATCAGTTGATTTCCAAGTCCTCAAGGGGTTTTTTTGTTGTTGTTGTTGCCGCCATAAAGAAGCGTCTAACTACAATCTGTTAAAAAGTATTTTATTCCTTAATCACAACACTCAATTTGTCTACACTGTGATTTATTATCCTTTCTAAAAATAGTTTATTGAAGAGAATGCTTTTGTTATTAAAGCCATGTGTGATTTTTTTCTAAACTTGAGCTCAGCTGTGAATTCATGGCACTATCACAGCAGTCTAACCCTACACTCTGTATGACGCCGAATATATGAAGCTAAAGTGTGCAGGATTTGTCATATAATCCAAAACAACTCTAAAATCAGGGAATTCAGTGGTAACTGTTCTTTTGATGTGGCTCTGTAATACTTTTAACAGCATGATCCCTAAACCAAATGAGCTGCACTGTCCCAAATTTCAATAAAGAATGATGGTGCTGAATGTAACAAAGCTAGTACTATGGAAGAGGAACACAAGAAAAAAGAAATGTCAATCTCTGACTTCACAGGAATTAGAACATTAAATCAATTTCAACAGAAAAGATGTTTTAAAACATTTGCACCAGTACATACAATACCAAGTAAACGCATTTGCCAAAGCAAAACTTAAATATATTAAAAGCTTCTCCTATGTGCAATGGGGGCAAGGAGCGACATAGGTAACTGCAAGCATATTACCTCAATCATGTGTGTAGTTTTGAACACGTCTTTGAGGTGGAAGAGAATACCAGAGGTAAACTGGACTGTCAGTCCAAGGCAGTATGTAATAACTTCTCTATTAGAGCTTAAAAAAAACCTGGTATGTTGCCACTAAAAAAATTCTTAATTTGGATGAAGAAAGAGGGATTGTAAGAACACTAAAGAATTTACTACAGAGCAGAAAACAAGTAGTTTCAAGAACAGATTACCAATGTAGTTCAAATGACGTTCTTCAATCAGTTCAGTTCAAGAATACTTTTCATTAATAAACTAAGTACAAAAAGTAACACATTGACAAACCTTGCTGACAATCATGAATTGCTAATTCAGCTGAGTATTGTTTTTATGCAGAAATATTTGGATCACATTAAGAATAGAAGTAACAGAAATGGAATGAAACAGAACAGCATGAAATTGTGAAAATTATGCATATTGGGAACTCCGAAAATTTCTGCTTCACATAGACCAGGAGTTCATGTACAGGACATAGCCATGTCCAAGGACTCAAGTACATTAATCAATTATAGAACATCAGGCACATCCATATGATATTGCTGGGAGAAAGAGACAAACACAACTTGAGGATTTCCTAGGGAAATTGCCCAGTGGAAATGGTAAATCATGAATAGCACAGACACAGTATGATTGATAAATTCAACATATGTCTAGAATGACTGATAATAATATATGGAGAACAGGAAAGCCCTATGAATGCAGATGAAAAGAAAAAGATTAATACAGTGAAAGTTGGCAGGGAAATGATAACTCTTTGAAAATGTAAATAAGAATAAACACAAGGAGAGACAGCTGCTCAACCTAAAGAAAACTACTGGTTCAACAACCCTAGTTATGGATTAGCCATTACAATTTATTTAGATCAGGAATTAGAAAACAATTCCTAAAGAGTGGTTAGCAGGTTCTAGGAAAGATTTTTAAACTAAAAAGTGTCAAAAAACTTAATTAGTCTTTAGTTTACAAAACCTATCATCTCACCTAGCTGCAGGTGACAGGATGGGAGCAGACTCTGATTTGGGAGAGCCCTTACAATTCCATTTTGTTATTCA
This sequence comes from Nestor notabilis, assembly GCF_000696875.1. Taxonomy (NCBI): domain Eukaryota; kingdom Metazoa; phylum Chordata; class Aves; order Psittaciformes; family Psittacidae; genus Nestor; species Nestor notabilis. Next base: position 4,018 of record NW_009924076.1, on the reverse strand, counting down.
TAATACAAGAAGAGCTATAGGTAACCTGAGCTTGTTCGAAGTTAAATATTCAAATTTAACCAGTTCCGTAACAGGAAAAGAAGTTTAAATAAAAGTTTCAGATTCTGTATTGTGTAATGTTCTCAAATACTTATACAAGCCTACTTTCAAAATGTGTTTATTAATTTATGGCAAGCCATGCTTGCACAAATTATAGAAAAGTGTCATACTGAAACAGACAAACAAGCTATGCTAAAATGCTGTCAAATATGTGAAGTTAAAAACAGGTCAATCCACCACCAAAATCTATGAAGAAATCATACAGCTGATAGAGAAGTCTGTTGGCTATTGCAAGCTAGTTGGCTGCATGGCCATCAACAAAATCTACTTCAAATAAGGTCCTATTTGTTTAGGCACTAATCTGTGCAAACTCACAAACATAATACCATTAAACTGCAGGTTTTATTAGAGTTAATTAAAACTATTAGTGACTGCATAAATTTTAAAGCCAAAAGATTGTGTGAATTATTTCAATGGTCTTTCTTCCTCTGCCAATTGCTACAAAATCTGAAACGTTAAATGAAGCACACACGTGTATGTATTACACACTTCTCAAAAGACTGAAATGAAAAAAAAAAAAAACAAAACCAAACAAAAAACCAGAGTTCTATTTGTAGGACATTTATAACCATGTGTTTCTAACACATGTACTGCAAGGGTGGGTTTGTTCATTCAGAAAACACGAGCTCCTGACTGCTTTCTGCAGCAAGAGAGTTCACAGTCTTAGAAAAGGAGTTCCTGGTTTTGAGCAGCTGGAAAAGCCACCAAAATGGATACTCTAACAGAAATCTTATGAACAGCAAATTTCACACTGCTTGTATATATCAAATGTGTGTACATTAGGTCAGAATTTAGGAGCCAAACTACTAAATTATGATATATCTGTTTGTTTCATAAACAAAGTTGTTAACCATGAAGAAATTAAAGCCTAGCTGCTTTTTACCATGCCCAGCACAATTAGGTAATTGGGGACGCCACTCATTGGACTCCTGAATGCCCATCTTACTGTTACTCTGGAATTCCAATTAAGTAACTGCTACAAAGTTTCTGCCATTATATTAACAGTAATGAAATTCAGCAAAGCTGTTTTCCCAGTGCCATCAGGTATTCAGACATATCCTACTGTGTAACAAACATAACACATTCTCTTATTTGAGCATACTGAAATAAGATTTCACTACATAATTTTTATTCATCTTGACTAATTTTTATGCATCTTGAATAAAAATTTCCCCCCTTTCAAATACATCACTTTGGTGATTAGCTGGCTGAGAGCTTCTGCCCTTAAGACAACTGGCAAATGGACACCCATGTTCCTTCTACCATAAATGACATCAACTTCTGCTATTCTACTCAGAAACTATCATTCTTAGATGTTTTTATATCACACGTCACTACTGAAAATATTATGGTCTTACTATACCACTTTCAAGACCTATCACATATTTTGGCTTTGAATTACACTTATTTTATACAAACAATACGCCTAGGCTGAGGAAAGGAAAAAGCTGGGCCTCAAACCTGAATATGTATTTGCTCACTTTTTAAAATGTGAACAATGGAACCTAAAATCAGGTCCAGAGCCTTTAAAGGTACAAATGTTTCCACAGGAAGGATTTCTAAAGTGCAACATCCCTTTCAGCACTATAAAGACAACTAATGAATACTTTCACAACCTTGCAGTTTGTTGGGGTTTTTTTCTCTCCATAATTTAAGGACAATTGCTCATTAATTTATATAAAAAACACCCCCAGAATAACAAACTGTCAGGGTAAGCTTTTATTATACTTAGATCCCATGTTTCTGTTACACCTATAACCTTTGCCCAGTCTAGAAAAAGAAATTCACAACTACTTTTTGTCTCCAAAGTGAAGGCGATTATGCAAATTCTGGGACTCATGTAGAGATCTCCAGAAACTGAAGTTTTGTTTGGTGGTTAAGAAGAGTAATTTTCATTTCATGGTGCCTAAGTGAAACAGCCTGTCCTTACTGGTTACTGAATTTAATCAATAACAAAGCATGCTATACAGACCCATGCTTTTCCCCTGATGTCAGGGAAACCGATGTCAGTGACAAAAGAAGCAAGGAATAGAAACCCCAAAGCCCCCTAATGCCATCCTTAGGCCAGCCTGCAGCTCCAGCTCCAGCACACTTTCCAACAGAAACGTTTTGCCCACATGAGGGTAGTGTAAGCTAATTCCTGAGTAGGGGCACACTGCTAAAATCTACATCCCTCACGCATAACGCTGTTTAGAAAAAGAGGTTACTATTTAAAAAAAAAAAATACATCACTTCAATTTCAATTTTAGTACAAAGAAGAAAATAGCAGCAACAAAGCTGAGAGAATTCAATAGGCTTTGGGGGTTTGTTCCTTCTTAACATGAATAAATAGGCTGCAACTACTTATCTCCCTCTTCCCCTCACTCCCACCCTTAATTCTTGTTTTCTAGGTAGTAAGGTTTTCTCAAGTCTTATGGCTAGCTGCCAGCTCCATAAAGCTGGAGCAGAGCTCTCCCTCCCCTCTGCTCGGCCCCTCCCCTGCGCAGCCCTAGGCGCCCTGCCTGACATGCTTTTCAAGGCGTGCTAGACTGCAGAGCAGACTTTCTGGCTCCACTTCCATTGTTTGCACGGCTGCTTTGCTCCTTATCCAGAGCATGGATTAGCATAAGAATACTGTTTTCCCCCTCTGCAAGCCAGCTCCCCTCTAGAAGACCTCTACCCCTTAAGAATAAATATGGGGTTGGGGTTTTGTTTTTTTTTTTTTGTTAGTTTTTTATTTTTTTCCCCAGATTTTCTAAGTCCTCTTTTCCTACTCAAGACTTGTAAAAACCAACAAAATAAGTAAAATCCTAAACAAGTAAGTCTGACAAGGCTCGAAAATACCCGATTGCTTAGATTAGTAATTACCAAGGTCAAAAGAGTCAACTTGATAATGCTATTCATTAAGCTCTCGCTACTCGCACTCCAGTTCCGAGTATGATTTTGGTTATTAAAGGATACACTTTCCAAACAGAGCAAAGAGTAAGTAAGTTCTAGGAAAGAGTAACAAAAAAAGGAGACCTTAATGCCCCCTTCCCTTCCCCTTTTTTTATTTAGCCCTGGAAGACAAGGTTCAAATTATTGAGAACAGACAGAAAGCATTACTTATCAACACAACCCTCAGCCAAAAATACAAACCAACCCCCTCCAAACTGCTAGCAGCGATGCCTCAAAACATGGAAATCGCTGCTGCCTACTTACACAACTGCAAACCCTTCCTCTCTGGTATCTGACCAAGACACTGTGGTGTGTGGTGTCCCTTGGTGAAGCAAGTTACACTATAGTGTCTTAAGATCTAGTCTTAAGAAAAGTCAACATTAGAGCATTTCGCACAAAGCAAACCACTTGCCCTCAAAACACTTGAAACTGTCAACATGGATATTTTTCTATTCTGCTACCTGTAAGATAACTGCTGTCCAAATTAATTCAGACATCATTTTGCAAACAAGATAAACACATACTTGCAAATGTTACCTCATAAGCAAGCCACATAATTTTTAAATCACCAAATTCAGCACTCCTGAATGCAGCAGGCAAAAGAAAAGTCCTTCTTTAACAGTAATTGCTTAATACAAAACAGCAGAGACAAGAGTGTCAAGTTCAACATCATCATGATCTGCTAATGCAAAATGCTGCTTGGCAAGGTAAGCCTTAATCCTCATCTTCCTCATCTGCCTGCCATGCTCATAGAAGCACCATACTCCACTGATACGAGAAACTGTCTAGCAGTTGTCACAAATCACTGTAAATAACACAGATACTCTCAAAGGAGCAGTCTCCTCCATCAGTCCTGAAAGAGGCCTTTTAATAGCTGCATAGGCCAAATAAACGAAGTAGTAGATGCTGCTTCTTTATGCTCCCATAAAACATGGATGTGGCAGGGTAATTCTTATTACAGAAACAAAATTTTAGATATATGTGAGAAACAAGCTCACTTCTT
>NW_009924075.1:59853-71705 GCF_000696875.1 Nestor notabilis | reverse complement strand
GCAACTTGGAACCACGCAGCTGCTTGCTCAACCCCCCCACCCTCCCGGAGGGATGGGGAGGAGAATTGGAGGAATGTAACTCCCACAGGTTGAGATAACAGCACTCCAGTAACTCAGGCATAATACAAAACCACTACTGCTACCAATAATAATGATAAGAGGAATAACAAGGGGAGAGGACACAACCGCTCACCACCCGCCGACCGATACCCAGCCCGACCTGAGCAGCAATCTGGGCCTTCCGGGTAACTCCCCCCAGTTTCTATACTGGGCATGACGTGCTGTGGTATGGAATAGCCCTTTGGCCAGTTTGGGTCAGGTGTCCTGTCTCTGCTTCCTCCCGGCTTCCCCTCCTCCCTGGCAGAGCATGAGACTGAGAAAGTCCTTGGTCAGAGTAAACATTACTGAGCAACAACTAAAAACATCGGTGTTATCAGCATTGTTCCCAGGCTGAAAGTCAAAAACACAGCACTGCACCAGCTACTAAGAAGGAGAAAAAAATGCCTGCTGTAGCTGAACCCAGGACACTGTGTCATATTCTGGACTTTACATACCAAGTGTAATATCACTCACTTCCTTTGATAGGAAAAAAACCTATTTGAGATATATGAACATAACACTGCAGAAGATGACTGTAGATCATGCTAAACAAAGAATGCATCGTCAACTAATCATTTTTATCAACTCACATTTATTGGTGCATTCACTGTGATTACTCAACAAATTTTTGGATGACAGTTATGATGAATGAATGTTAATGAATATATACCTCTTAGGAATCTGAAGCACAAAAGATTTTAACATGTTATATACGTGAAGGTGTGAATTAAAGTAGCAGGTTCCAGGACCATGAAGACCATGGAAGGACCAAGAAGATAGCTTTAGCTATCTTCAGTATGTGAATGGGCTAGCTAGCTAAAACTCTGTAGTCTGTATCCCTCCAAATAGTGCTAAATTTCACTCATTTCACTTTTCTAGGTGTATTTCCTGGTATTATAATGGCTGTTCTTTGCCTCTGTCTTGCAGTATAATGAAGGCAGCTGCCACCAGGGTCCAGTCAGAATTGCAATTACCTTTTTATTTATCAGACATTGGTTCTGCTACTCCTGATCTTGTGAGGCCCTCTTCTGGAGTCCAGTATGGGCTGTCTGAATTAGTCTTTTCAGACATACAATGAAGGCAATCCCAAAGACTTACTGAACATATAAATCCCAAGTCAGAAATCCAGAGGAAAACAGACTTTTGGGTAGAATTTCTTTTTTAAAATGGAGCTTCCTATTGCTGCTTTTTAAGCTGAATCTCTTAAAATTAGAATCTATTCCTCTTGAATTCGAGATAGGTGAATTAATCAAAGATTTTTTTCTGTAAAATTTCCATGCCCTTTTTCATGAGTGGAATTACTGTGATGATTAACAAATGTAGCGCTATGGATAAGCAAATGTATAATTCATATGAGCATACCTGGTCAGAACTAGGGATTTCTTCTTCTCTCATTCTTTATAAATGGAACAGAGATTCTATCTTCTCAATCCTTCTTGCTCTTCCTTATTTCACAAATGAAGCATTTAAATAATAGCAAATTGACATAAGTTTTGAAAACTTTCATTTTATATTTTTGGCTGAAACTATTCTTTGGATACTTTCTCATTTTTAATAAAATCCCTGTACCACTATTAGATAAATTTAGCCAGTTGTATAACTTACTGTTGTATTGCTTTTGTAAGTGTTCTGAAGCTATAAAATGTAACATAAGGTCTCATTGTTATTCTTTTGTTTTGATTTCAGATCATTTCCCACTTCCTTTCACTGACTTTGAATGTGACTTCAGCTCTTTCCGGCTGTAATTGCTCTGCAAAAGCAAAAGAGTGAGTAATAGGAATAAACAGTGTTTGACAGTCTGCACAGACATTCCTAGGCATACAGACAAATAAGTAATAATCATCAGTATATTTCTGGTTGTGCATAAGACCCAAATAACTCTGGTCCATTTTATAATCTTAGCTTTTGTAAATTAATCTTAAATTGGAGTGAGTGCGTATTAATTATACTGGTTAATAGATAGAAACCTTTTTTCCAAGCACATTAAATGTCTATGTGGTATGTACTTTAGTGATGGTTATGATTACTTGTTGTAATTACATAATCTCATTCTGAGATCAGTCAAAATTATTCTGGATTCCAAGGCTAAAGCATGCAGGAGTGCCTAATATCTCCACAAGTTCAAAAACTGGAGGATGAAAAGACTGCCTTGCACTGCTAACATTTTCTATGTGTAACTATTAAAGTGGTTTCATTTATGGAAGATTTTCTATGTAAATATTTCTTTAACTATCTACTGGAAACATACATAAATACTGTCCTTATTTACAGAAAGGTAAAAACTTTTTCTACAGTCAGCAGAGCAAAATGTCTGCTATGGATAACATTCAATAATCGTTACTGGATCTGCGTGTGGGCAATTTAGTAGGAGTAACTTATTTTTATGCATCATCTTTTGCATCCTTCTTGTTCAAGTCATGTACCTGGGAAAGACAGCATGCCAGTTCTCCACTTTAGGAACAGCCTGTGTGTTTGAGTTAAAAAGAACATGGCGAATGTGCTGAAAGCAAAACTGGAAAAATTGATGTTGACCAACACGTAAGCCACAGAACTTTACAGCTACGAACATATAAAAATTTTTACATTCCACTTTAATTCCAAAGTAAAATCAAGAAAATGAAAGTATTGTATATATTTACATTTTAAATTATGTAATCATGTTATTATCTGAAACTAATACCATGCTGTTAAAATTTAGATAAAATGTCCTGCAATGCATACAAAATGTTCATTTGTTGAAGGCCATTAAGTTAATTTCCTGGGAACAAGATTAAATGCAAGGCATTTACATAATCATTAGTTATGAGGTGTAGAATAGATAATTAAATATTCCACCACATTAATTTATATTTAATTAACTGTGCTTCCATGATCCTTCTGCCTGAATATTAATATTGTGTAAATAAACAATTAGGATGCATGCTTTGCAAAAGCTTTATTGTAAAAGATGTGATCAAAGAAATTCTATGAAATCTACTTAATTAATAAACTCTTAAAGATTTTGTAAAGCAGAGTTGTATATTTTGAAACTTGCTAAGTAGCTCTAAGTACTATGACTTTTAACACTTTAATTCTTCAGGTGTTCAGTGTGTCACGAGTTGTCATAACACACTTCTAATATTTCCTACTAATAATATTTCCTGCCTTTCATGACCTCTTACTTAAATTGGTCAACTTACATAAAAAGTAGCAAAGCATGCAGAATGAACTTTGGGTTAAGTTTGGAAAAGACAGTAAAGCCATAGGAAATTCATGAACATAATATTTTCTACTAAAGAAAGGCAGTTACAGAGCTCCTATTTTCATATTAAAGGGATGTGATTTGAAAGCACTCAGGCCATACCTGACAACACCTGAAAAAACTCTTTTTTTTTCCTCAGAAAAAATGTGTTCTCATCAGAAGCATTTTCAGCTGTGTACATACAGTAACAACATACAAAAGTCTGAACTTTTGTTCAAAAATTTAGAGCATGTTTTCATTCATGTAAATATAAGTTATTCATTACTATTGGCCTATAAAGACTCATCTGATACTGTCTTCTGTTACTAGTAGGAATACCTCTAGGAATTACCTGTATTCTAATATAGCACTTACAAATGTATGAAGTGGAATTCTGACTAATGAAAAAGTATTGTAGCATGACAATAGGGAGCAGATACCTGTGGAAACCTGACTGTCTGAAAGGGAGCATGACAGAAAAGGAGACTGTCCAATGGACTCATTAGTACGTTTAAGATTTGTGATTACAATTGTACAGGATGCAGATGGGGCTGTTTTTCTTCTCAGATTAATTTGAAGATCAGTTTGGAGTGGCTGCTACTCAGAATAATATTTGGAAGTTTTGAAAATATTATGATATTATACAGAAGTGTACTGCGTAATATATGACACTTGATTATATCACTTATGAAAGCTGGTTACATAGTAAAATGCTGTTTTCTTTATGTCAGGAGAGAGACAGAAGAAACTCATAGTGAAGGCTGAGTATTGCCAGTTGAGATTTTAAACAGTGTACTCCCTGAAAATATCAGGTTGAGGTGATTCGTGGATGTTAGAGAATCTTACTCCTTTTTGTGGTAGCACGAATAGGGTCATGAAGGTCAGGAGAAAAAGGAATAAAGAATATCTCAGATAAATTGAAAGTAGGTAGCTGGCATACAACAGATGAAGGCTGTGGTAGAAATTGAGAGGATCGATTAATAAAGGCACACCATGACATGCATGCAGCTGGCTAGTTGAAGTAAAAGTTAGGAAGCAGAAAGCTGTTTAAAACAAAGAAGGACAAGACTCTTTTTCAAACCACACATAAATAGAAATGAAAGGTAAGTGCAGTCAGTATAGTGTTGCTAAATAAAACTAGAAAACCAGAAAAGAATGTTAAAAGCTAGGCTCAGGGCCGATGTGAAGTTGCACAAAGAGTTGATATCTGGCATTTTCGCCTAGTATGAGGGAACTAATACTTGAGGGACCAAAAATATGAGGGACTAACTTGCCAGAATAACATCATCTCAGCAAATACACTTAGGATAACCAGAGCAGTGCCATAATCCTAATTGATTTTGGTGGGTACTTGCAAAAGTAATGCTGTGTAGTCTGAAGATGCAGCTTTTGAGTAGGATCATTTTGTTTTAATATAAATGAATACTGCCATTTCTAACTTTGTTGTACTTGTTCTACAAATTAACTGCTAACTCATGTAGAGACTCATTGTCAAAGTAGAAGTTAAAAAAGCTATCCTCAATGTTTTTTTCCAAGTAGCTGAGGGATTGGATTTAGATGATCTTTAGGGTCTCTTCCAACCCAAACCATTCTGTGATTCTATGATAACTCTTGATAAATGAATGGACAACAAGCATATGGAATGTATAGTAAGAACAGCAGTGATAGGTCCAGAGTCAGGAAAGAATGCTAAACTAATAAGGCTTTGTCTAGACAAAGGGAGGTTTCTAGTATGATCTTGTTGGCTCTGTGCTGTAGAGTGTATCAAAATGGGCAGGGCCTTAGGATCAGAATTCCTAAATTCTAATTCCATCACTACTGTTGTTTCGTTAGCTGTGACAGTTTGACAGACTGATAAAGGCACTGAAAATTACTAGATCGTTATTACATCTGAAGAAGCTTTTGTGGGATTTTTTTTACTGTGAGCAATTAGTGATGCATTATTTGAGTCTTAATCCAGCCCTAAAAATGAAGGCTTCTCTATTCTTACCTAAGAACAATGTTGTGAGGCTTGTGATTTGATAGAGTCTTGTGCAATATCAACTGATAGAAACTGCTAATGCAAAGTAATGCCTGTGGACTCTCATCTAAAACCTTTTAATGCTAAGTACTAAAATCTATAATGAGAGAAAACTATTTCTCTGTAACATAGTACGGTATCAAACATGTTTGTAAGGAGTTCTTTTTCATAAACATTTTTGCATAGGAAGTTTTGAGACACATAGAAGTGCACTACACTGATCTCTACTGCTATGATGACTAAAAGTGTATATATATATTTAGTACATGTTTGAAATTTAAGAATATGTATTACTGCTTCTGAAAATGTGCCACATTCTTGGGAGGAACTGGTGCTTTTGAGTCTTGTAATGTAATTATATTGAAACAGGATGATCCTGTGGTAAGACTATCCCCTAAACAGATTATCTCCTGACACAGTCATCCTCTGACAAGAATATTTGTAGAGATGATGTTGATAATTAGCTAGGGATGTGGAAGACTGATCTAGAAAATGCAACAGGAGTACGAACTAGACTGAGTACTTAGCAGAACCTTAACCCTCTATGAAACTGCAGAGTATGTTAAATTGTTGGTATCCGTATAAGGTTTCAGACTGACATTCAAATTGGAGTTGTTGGGGAAAAAAGCATGAGCAAAAATGTTTTTTGAAATCTTAGAACTGGACCTTTCTACCTTAATTGATTAATCTAGCATTCATTGTAGGATCTAGTTTAAGAAATGTCTCTGCTTTCACAAAAATAGATTAAAACTTATTGTATTCATTTTATAGCAAGTGTTGGTAATACTTCGCTTAAAATACATAGCACACACATAAAACCTGAAATAGTGGATTGATTATTTTTGTCTGATAATTGATGTTCATCAGAGACATTTTCTAGTTGCAAAGACAGTATCATGCTTGGTATTTTCTCTAGACATGAGAGAAGAACAGTGGTGTCAACTTCGTTTTGTATGTTTGCTTACCAAATGCATTGATTCTTGATAGTACATGAAGGATACTAATATGAGAATCCTAATACAGGATCCTCATACAGTGTGTAAAAAGAAAAGGATTTTACTGTTTCCAAGGAAAGAAAATATAAAAACATACTGACTTATCATCTGTTCTTGAAGCCTCTGCAACGCTGAAGTAAACAGTGTTATTGCTGCCAAGAAGCTGTAAGATGTAGATGAAAATTAATGTGTAAGAGAGCGTCCAAGTATGAAATGATCAAAGGGATGTAGGTCTGGATGTTTAGCTAAGCTGATGGGTTAAAGAATAAGAAGTTACAAAGCCAACCTCTGAGCTGACCTTAAATACTCATGGACAACACTTTTGTAAACAAACACTTTTTTTTTTTTTTTATATGAGAATTAATATTTTGGTGGTTGTTTTTGATTAACCTAAATGTGGATGTTGCACTTCGAGGTATTTGGGGGCTGTAAAATTGAATATGGCTTTGTTTTCATCTATCAAGTCTCCCTTGAGTTTTTAACCTGTTTCTTGTACCGTCCACATAGAAAACTCTTTCTTTCTTTAGGTAAAGAATCCTCTGCTTGTGTTGGCAATCTTCAGAGTGCCAAATCATTGGGAAATGAAGAACTCAGTCTTTGACTTTAAGAGTTAAGAAGGATGTTGGGATGTGTGGTAAATGGGGGGTTTGTTTTTCCTTTTCTATATCAAACTATAAACACAGATCATCTTGGTCAGCTAGCTTTGGAACAGACAAGAGAAAGGCTTAGACATATCCTTGAGCAATGGAATAGAAACTGCCTGCTAAATCATAGAGCCATCACATACATGACAAATTTTCTCTCACTTTACAGTCTTCTCAAAAGAACTCTGTGTTTAAAAGAACAAAAAGCATGAAATAGTCTTGAAATACTGCTGTGGGTAAGCGTGCTAGCTAGGATTGACCTGCAGGTTCTGCCCAGGGAAGAGCACAAGGTTTTCAATAATTCTGTTTACGATATTCTTGGTCTGCCATCCTTAATTTTTATTACATTCCCCATTTAAATTAAAAAATGATAAAAATTTGAAATATTTTATGTAATCTATAGACATTAAATACTTCTTGATCACTCAGCCTTCTCTGAAAGGGACTTAGTAGAATGATCACAATAAGAATGTATTCCCCTTTTGTTCCAAGATGAGCTTATGTCTCTGCATTAATTTCTTTTCTTCTATTCCAGAGATAATTAATAGAAGATACTGGGAAGTACTTAACTTTACTTCAACCTATTTGAAGTTTATTACCCCTGTGACTCATACATCACAACCACCAAAAATGGATAAATTGTAAAATCTACAATACTAAATCTTCACTTCAAGGACTACTACTCCCAAATCTCCTAGCAGTACATTTTTAGACTGCCCTTTCTAATAACTTAGTTTCCCACTGAGTAAAAAGCTTTTAGTATGTTGAAAATGGAGCAGTGTTATTCTTAGCTATTTGATTCTCAAACTTCCAGTTCTGCTATGGTTCAATTTGCAGCTCCTTCATATACTCATTCAGCAAACCATTTTTATGGCATTAATAGAAAACATTTCTTTGTGACATGTATTAATTTCATCAAATTTTCATTTGACTGATATGATTTAAATGTATTTGATTGCATCTAAACTCCTATATATCTTAAATATTGCACAAGACATTCTGAAAATGGCACAGAATTTGAAAGACTTGAATTCTTTGCTGCTTAAGTTTAATAAGGTCTGGTAATATCTTCCTGCATTGTAGGAATGTTTGTAATACCCACATGCAAATTACTTGTTTGAGTTTGAAGATGAAATAACATAATGTTTTCCATGAGGTAGAAGGATAGCTATCTGTCAGAAATTACTGACTAGGTAGGAATAATTAAAAAGGTAGAAAATTAAAAAGAAAAAATTAAGATAATTTTGAATAAAGGAAAATCTGTTCATAGTACAAGATGAGAAAGATATCGAATGTGGGAGACCAAAGAGAAATTTAAAATCATAGAATCATAGAATGGTTTGGGTTGGAAAGGACCTTAAGATCATCTAGTTCCAACCTCACTGCCACGGGCAGGGACACCTCACACTAGACCAGGTTGCTCCAAGCCCCATCCAACCTGGTCTAGAACGCTGCCAGGGGTGGGGCAGCCACAGCTACCTTGGGCATCCTATTCCAGCGCCTCACCACTCTCAGTGAAGAACTTCTTCCTTACATCTAACCTGAACTTCCCTGGTTTAATTTAAACCTATTAACCCTTGTGCAATCACTACAATTACTGATGAAGAGTCCCTCTCTGGCATCCTTGTACGTCCCTTTCAGATACTGGAAAGCTGCTCTGAGGTCTTCACACAGCCACTTTTTCTCCAGCCTGAGCAGCCCCAAATTTCTGAGCTTTCTTCTAGCAATAGCTGAGTGATATTTGAATTCCAAAGTAGACTAAAGATTTACTTGTAGAGAATCATATTCAAATATATTGTGTATCCTGAAATTGGATAATACTTCTTACTCCATAATGCATTCACTCCAAACAAACTTAAATACTAACCATATTGCTAAAAGTCTGGTTTAAACAGTTAAAGGCTTTTAAGTAGCTAAAGAGCCAGAAAGGCTCTTCAGCAGCACCTCCAGTTACATTAGTTTTATTTAAAAGGAATTTATGAAATGATTAGTAGAAGCATAATCAAATGATGGTAAAATGAAGAAACATCAACTAATTCAGCTGGTACCTTTCAAAAGCTTTTCTGTGTATAGAATGTAAATGACAGTCACTTCTGGTCTTTGAGGCTTGTTTCATGAGTGCAATTTTTGAGCAAATATAAGAAAATATACATACAATATACTAGTATAAAGTGAAACAAGCATTCAGAACTAATGAATCCTGTGGCTAGCTCACTATTAACAAAATAACTTGTAAAAAAATAAGGCATCACTGCGAAACAAACAAAAAGAGAGTATAATCTTTTACCAGTACTTTGCCACTAAATTTTCCACACTTTTTCTATAACATTTGCATAACTTTTATCCAAAGTGATCTGTTCTTTGAGATGAAGCATGACATTAAAAACATACTATTGTACAATATCCACATGTTCCTTCTGGACTCTATTACACTTAATCTAGAATTAGATATGCATTTACAGTCTTTGACACAGCTATGTCACCTAGCCTGTAAAATGAGAAAGCCCTTAAGAAACTTTGTATTTGGAAGTTTAAAAACATCTCCTTTTTCATTGTGTGAATATTCTTAAAGGAATTAAACAGGAAAGTATAGCATCAACAGAGGATACTGGGAAGGGCTCTAGTGTTCTCTATCGCATTACATTATTTTAGACCATATTTTATAGCATATGCAGAATTCAAGTTGAGGCATCTTCCACTTAACCTCCCCCTGTTCTCAATAACACACAACATATTAGAAATTATTTACAAGATGATGGTTCGTTTGAGATTAAATTAGTCCAAAGCCAGGTGTCTTTAAAGCAAATTATTAGGTAAAGAAATGAAATTGGAAGAATTCTGCACAAAATTAGTTCATCATTTGACTGTAATATTTTTACTTGGAAAACTAACTGTATTGTTCTTCCGCTCCTTTTGTTCTATTACAATTACCATTCCAGTTCTGTTCTAACTCAAAACAGCTTGCCAGAAAAACAGCAATCAAGCCTTGACTGTTGTCCTAAAGGAAGGTATGTTTGTGAAAACAGTTTATGTCAAGATTTCACTTTTATAAATGTTGAGCCCTACCTTGCTGCAGTAGTGCTTTTGAGTGATTTTATTCATGGATCAAAGTACTATTCAACAAATGTCCAAGGACTGTTCATATAAAGATCAAAGATATACATAAGCAGGGCAAATTTATCAAGTGTAATTGCACCAGGGTCCATAGCTTACTAAGGCCCAGGAGGCAGATCCTGAAGATCAGGAAAGGCAGCCTCAGCACTAGTGGTCCTGTGTTACATTGCTTGTGCTAGCATCGATGCCAGCTGTGCTATGACATGATTCTTTCTTTCGCTTGTAAAGATAGGTGAAAACAAGAATTGCAGCAGTATTTCTCTCCTTTAATGCCAGCCTGCTAAATTGTTTACACATAATCCCAGTATTTCCAGTATGTCGATATTATATACTGAAAACAGACTCTATATTCCAGGTATATTTTTTTAATCATTGTCTTACTATACATACAGCGTTTTCTTTATGTCAAAAGGCCTTTCCTTTGAATGTTTTTTGCATTTTTCCTTTGGTAAATTATTGTCAGTCATCCTCTGCTAGGGTTTATTTTTGGTAAAGAGGAATTTCATTTTGAATTGAAAATGTGAAATCCACTAAGAAGTAGTTCTCATTGCATGTAGCTGCAGGGAGAGGAGAACTCATTTGGAACCTGCTCAAAAGTGTGCAATCCAAGTGGAGAGCAACACTGGAAACAGTGAAAGCCTGAAGTAACACTGGACACTGAGAAAACCTCAGTGCTGGGCTGTGAATATTAATACCAGAATTCTGGAAGCAAGGTACATTGTCAAGCAGAAAACATAGTATCATAAAACTGTGGCATCATTTAGGTTGGAAAAGACCGTTAAGATTATGAAGTCCAGCCACTGAACACTGACAAGGTCACTGTTTCACCATGTGCCTAAGCAGCACATCTACACATCTCTTAAATACCTCCAGGGATGGAGATTCTGCCACTGCTCTGGGCAGCCTGTTCCAGTGCTTGACAACCCTTTTGGCAAAGAAATTTTTCATAATATCCAGTCTAAGTCTCCCCTTGTGCAACGTAAAGCCTTTTCCTCTTGTCCTATTACTTCTTTCTTGGGACAAGATACCGACACCAGCTCACTATGACCTTCTTTCAGTTAGTTGCAGAGAGTGATAAGGTCTCCCTGAGCCTTCTTTTTCTCCAGGCTAAACAACCCCAGTTCCCTCAGCCTCTCCCCATAAGACTTATGCTCCAGACCTTTCACCGGCTTCATTGACCTTCTGAGGGGCCCAAAACTGAACACAGTATTTGAGGGGCGGCCTCACCAGTGCCAAGTACAGGGGGACAATCATTGCCTTAGTCTTGCTGGCCACACTATTTCTGATACAAGTCAGTACCCTTTGGTGGATACTATCCAGCCCCATAGATGTGTGTGTCTAAGTGGTGTAGCAGGTCACTAACCATTTCCCTTTGGATTATGGGGGCTTCATTCTGCTCCCCATCCATGTCTTCTAGCTCAGGGGTGTGGTTACTTGGACATCAACTGATATTACTCTTAAAGACCAAGGCAACAAAGTCATTAAGTACATCAGCCTTTTCCTCATCCTTTATCACTATGTTTCCCCCTTTATTTTTCCAATAAAGGATACATTCTCCTTAGCCCTCGTTTTGTTGCTAGTGTATTCATAGAAACATTTGTTATTGTCTTTTATGACCATAACCAGATTCTACCAGGGTTTTGGCCCTTTAATTTTCTGTCGGCATAACGTCATGACATCCTTGTAGTCCTCCTGAGTTGTCTGCCCCTTCTTGCAAAGGTCAGAAACTGTCTGATTTTGACCTGAGTTCAAGCAGAAGC
>NW_009924075.1:10459-59842 GCF_000696875.1 Nestor notabilis | reverse complement strand
AGCTCATCTTCTGGCACATGGGGACAGCCTGCTCCTGAGTCTTTAAGATTTCTTTCTTGAAGAAAGTCCAGCCTTCCTGCCTGGACTCCTTTAACCTTCAGGACTGCTGAAACATATTATGTACACAGTCTTTTTAATCAGAAATAACATGCAGGTATTTTTTCCCCAAGATTTTGGGGGTTTTTTGTGGGTGGGGTTTTTTGGGTTTTCTTTTTTTTTTTCCTTCTTAAATTGGAAAGTTTTCATACAGGAAGCAACATATCAGAGGAAATAAAATCACTGGTTTTGCCCACAGCTGATTATTTTTTATTGTCAGCCATTCTCTGGGGGTTTTTTTTGGTTTTTTTTTTTTTTTAATGCAGTGTTCCACTTTAAAAGTCATCTCCAGCAGACAGATAAATTGTCTAAGAAGAAATCACTTTTGTCAATCACTGAGTTTCTAAAAAATCTTCCTTGTGTGACACTGTTCTCATACTAAGAGTTGTAAATATAAATTTAGGCAAGAAAAGAGAGTCTTTCCTTGAGTTAAAGAAAAAACTATTGTCAATAGTTGAGGCTGATACCTGTGGTTTCAGGATTTGTCTCACAGTGCTGAGTGGAGTTTCAGCCAGATGTGGAAACAAAGTACCAGACCAGCAAGAAGATCATCATACCTCAAGGCTTTCCAAGGAAAAAGTAGTTCCTGTGTTTCCATTGACCCTTTTTCTCAGAGTGTTTTCTCTAGGATGAAATGGCAGTATGGTGATGAGACATTCAGAAGTTTTATAATTTAGTCTGGGACCCAGAGAAATGAGAAAGCAGCAATAGAAACAAAGAAAGGTCAGCTCGTCTTTTTGTTTTCCACATCCAACTATTACTCAAGGTTAATTTATGGAGCTAACAGAACTGTTATTATTAAATATATATGTATGTGCGTGTGTGTGTGTGTGTATATGTAAACATAAAACTGCCACCAAACCCAAGAACCTCGATTCATTATTCTCTGTGAACACAGTTATGACACTCTTTGGGGAAAAAAAAAAAAAAAAGAAACTATGAAACAGTATAAATAACTTTCTGGAAATAGAATGTTTTGTAAATAAAGCATAGGGTTATTTAATATCTTTACCATCCTTTGTAAAAGAAGGTAAGTGTGTGTTTGAGAGCAGGTCATGAATTATGGTAATTGGCCAAAAATCTCTTCTTATCCCAGAGTAAGAGTCAAGGCTAGTAATGGGAACATGTACAAATGTTTCAGGTAGATGGTCACCTATTCTTGTAACTCCAGCTGATCTTGAATACATTCAATCTTGAATTCATAGTTTGAGAAACTGAAATCAATTTAACTTGAATTCATTTGATAGCTAAGAAAGGCAGCCTGACTAGATAGGGACATATACCACATATAGAAGTTATACCTGTATTTCAAATCAGTTATTGCCATACACTGCACTTGCTATCATGACAGAGGTAAATGCAAAGAGCTTAATGGTGACCCGATGTTCATACCTTTACAGCATACTTAGCTCAGCAGTGATAATAAACATAGTGTTGGTATGAAGTAGATTTTACATCTTGCAAAATGTATTTGAAAATTCAAGCATGTTCCTATTCTGCTTGGAGATAAAACTCAGGTTTGTTTAAAGAGCTAATTAGAAATGCAATAAAAAACATTCAGATAGTCTAGAGTTAAGGATATTCTTAGGAAACACAGAAGACCCAGATTCAAGACATTGCTATTCCCTATTGTGAGCCACAGTTTGTAACTTTGTCCATATCTTTATTTACTGTCCTAATTCCCAGCCTATTAGGAAGTGGGTTTCTTTCCTGACATTTCAGTCTCTGATGGCATCTTTTGGCTTATGTAAGTTAAGATATAGGGGAAAAAGCAAGACAGATAGATACCTCGCAGCTTTATCTGAGAATATTCCCAGCTGACTCTTCCATGGCAGTCAAGTTGTAACTTTAAAGGTACCCCTTAATGTTACAAACTTGGAACATCATAACACGGATCTCAAGCCTTTTTAAATACTCTATAGCGGTACACCCTATTTGGTAAAAAGAACATAGTAGAAATCAGAGCAGTATTAATGAAGCTCTTCCTTTCCTCTCCCAGCTGTAATGGAGGATCTGTTAAAAACTGTAAATTATAAAAGATTTTGGCCTAGTCAGAACAGCAATGGTGGGTGGTTATGGGTTGTAGCTTTGCAGTGGAGACATTAGAAGAGAATTTAAGGAAGCATATAGACAGGGCAATATGCTATGCCATGCTAGACTACTATTTAACTCTCTCTCTGGCAGAAGAAGATGGGTTATGAGTTTCATGGTTTTCTGTTTTCAGTGTAATACAAAGTGATGGACCTGGAGGCAAAAATCTGTAGAGCTAATGAACTCCAGAACAGGGAGAGGCCTAAAGCTGGTATAAGCTTTTAGGAAGTGAGTTTGATTTTTCTGTTAGCCTGAGAGCAGTGAGGCTTTCTATCAGACAGAAGAGGTCAAGGGTGAGAATTCTCAGCTGGATCAGACCTGATCATAAGGGGTGTGATAGAAATGGAAATTCTTCTGACATATACAGCATAGTTTCTTTGGAGGCAAAACAGACTCACAAAGCAACAGCCAATAAAAAGCTCATTTGTGTGGGCTTTTTATTACTGTCTGTTCTTTTAATCCTCTTTGTGTATAGAGGTAGTACAGCAGCTGCTTACCAAAAGTTGCAAATGAAGCATAGTAATTATACGTTTCTAAATGTGACTTTTTAAAATACTACTTTTTTAAACCGAAGACATATGTATTGAACTAGCGGAATATATTTCCCAGGCACAGCTACAGGTTGGGCAGAGAAGAGATTCAGAGCAGCCCTGTGGAGAAGGACTTGGGGGCAGTGGTTGATGAGAAACTTAACATGAGCTGGCTTCAGTGTGCACTTGCAGCCCAGAAACCAACCATATCCTGGGCTGCATCAAAAGGAGCGTGACCGGCAGGTCAAAGGAGGTGATCCTGCCCCTCTACTCTGCTCTTGTGAGACCCCGCTTGGAGCACTGTGTGCAGTTCTGGTGTCCTCAACATAAGAAGGACATGGAGATGTTGGAGCAAGTCCAGAGAAGGCCACGAGGATGATTAGGGTGCTGGAACACCTCCCATATGAAGACAGGCTGAGAAGGTTGGGGCTGTTCAGCCTGGAGAAGAGAAGACTGTGTGGAGAGCTCAGAGCAGCTTCCAGTGTCTAAAGGGGGCCTAAAAGGATGCTGAAGAGGGACTCTTCATCTGGGACTGTAGCAATAGGACATCGGGTTTAAACTAGAACAGGGGAAGTTTAGGTTAGATATAAGGAAGAAGTCCTTTACAGTGGGGGTGGTGAGGCACTGGAACAGGTGCCCAAAGAAATTGTAAATAGTCCATCCCTAGCAGTGTTCAAGGCCAGGTTGAACGGAGTCTTAAGCGACATGGTCTAGTGTGAGATGTCCCTGCTTATGGCAGGGGGATTGGAACTAGGTGATCTTAATGTCCTTTCCAACCCAAGCCATTCTATGATTTTGATGCTATATTCTGTGTTTCTGTTCTTTCACCTGTCTCCCTGCAGGTGAAATTTACTTTTGTGTTTTCACTATAAAGCATAATTGCATTCTGTGTTCTGCTCTGGCTGAGTTTAAGGACAAACATGATTTGTTTGTAATCACAGATGCTTCCCAGATTGAAAAGTAAATCAGCCCTTGAATTTTCAGGAACATTTAAAGTGTGTATTTATGGGTTACTGATAAAAAATGTAGGAACAAGAAAACTCCAAAATTTGAATTCTAGTCTGTCCTACCACCAAAAATCGGGTACTTTGTGTGTGCAATCAGCACAATAGTTGAAGATCCTGTAATTTTTTTTTGCCACTTTTGCTCTAGATTGGCATCCAGAACTACGCTTGATACACAAAATCCCTTGTCTATGTTGATTTTGTTTAGATTTGATTTAGTAACCAAACATATTAAATCAGTCCCTTAAGCTTCATAATCTCCCTTAAAAACAACTTTAGCATGCATCTGTCCATATTCCTTGATTTCTTAATAGTAGTATAGGAGAAAATGGTGCTGACAATTCCTCTTCATAGAGCATGGTAGTGAATTCTGTTTATTGGTTTAGTTCTCAATAATGTTTGAAATTCTGACGAAAAAAAGGCTTAATACTTATACTAAAATAGTTTATGGTAAGTTAGAAGCTCAAGCATTTACATTAGAACTCTGACCTACGAATTGCATGGAAAGAAGAAGTTAGCTACTTGCAGCAGCAGGACAACTGAATGTGAATGGAGGCCTCTTTATAGGCTTCACATACCTCTTGTAAACATCTCATCCTGTAAATTGGAATTGTAGTAGCTGGCCTTAGAAACCATGAAGAAATTTTTGGTAGGGAAAAAAACCTGTGGAAGGCTTTCATTTAAAGGAAAGATTTGGGTTTGAGAAGATCATCAGTGTTACAATCCATACATTGGATATATAATTAGGAAAAGTATTTTATTGGTTGCATATATAAGGCTTAGTGGAATGTGTCCTACCTATAATTCTAGCATTGAGAAACCCACTGTTAGGTAGAAAATTCCTTTTTATGAAGATGAAGGGGGAAAAAAAAGGCAAGAACGTTCTTTCATACATTTCAGACTTTCATTTGAAGATATGTCCCAGATAATACAAAACAAACGGGTATGGCCTGAGCTGAGAAGCTAACATTTTTATTTGGATCCTAATCTGAATTTTTCAGAATATAGAGAGAACTATTTGAACTGAACTTTTATTTTGTGAATAATGCCCACAAATGCTGAAGTAAAGAAGAAGAGAGGGTAAGAAAAGGATTTTGCATTTTCTGGGAAGGAAGTAAGTATATTATTACTTATTCAAGTCCAAAATTATTAAGTAGTAACATATATTATTTTTTAAATATATTATACTATACATATGTGTATTATATTTTACCACAATTATTTTCAAGGGTTCTACACTGGCTTAACCAAAACTGCTACAGAATAGCAACCCCAAACATATATATATCTCCTTAAGAAATAAATGTGTTATGAGGAAAGAATCATGAAATATATATGAAAATGAATGGTATTTCTAAGGGCAAGAAGACTATGACCTTAGTATTAATTGAATGTGTTTGTTTTCATTTTTTACTTAGCCTTTCAATTAAGATTCAGATTTTGTCGAAAAATGCAGGATGGCTCTACTGGGAGAAAACATGCAGTTTCCTTTGGCAGAATTCAAAGCCATCTACCTCAGGGTTCAGTTTCATGCTCTGCTTAATCTCTTCTGGCTGGAGGGCTGTTACTGAAAAGAGCAATCCTGATCTGGTCACTCCGCCTCCCCCTTCTCCTGTGTTTCCCATAGCCTGGATGAAAACTAACCCATTGTGGGGGTAGAGAGGAATTCTTAAGCAACAGCCACACACAGTAATTAGGGCTGACATACTGATGACAGCAGGAGTGATGAGAAAGCATTCATTCTCAACATCCCACACATACAAGAACTCTATTTGAACGGGAGTAACTTGCACAAATACGTTGTAAAAGAAGCTGTTTGTGCAATACTGAAAGCTAGATTATTAGTTTCCTCTCTGTGGTATAAAATTAAACCTTTACTCAGTTGATCTGTTTCTTTTCAGTAAATTATCCAAAAGGTTCCATGTGTGGAAGTATCCGTTCCTAATAAAGGGCAGCAGGACATGTTACCATACTGCTTTGATCATAATCTTCACAGTCATGGTCTGAATTTCCCAGCTTTCTGTCTTTGTGCAGTCATTTGTGCTCATGCAATCTGAGTTTAAATCATTATGAAATTATTATGACTGTGCTTTGTATGTCAGTGCTTTATATTGTTCCTCAGATAGATGGCCCCCTGAGCTGGAAGACAGGGTCATGGAGCAGAATGAAGCACCCATAATCCAAGGGGAAATGGTCAGCAACCTGCCTTACTGTTTAAACACACACAAGTGTATGAGGCCAGATGGGATCCACCACTGAAAGGGTTGTCAAACACTGGAACAGGCTTCCCAGGGAAGTGGTTGAGTCACAGTCCCTGAAGGTGTTTAAAAGATGTGTAGATGTAGTGCTTAGGAACATGGTTAAGCAGTGACCTTGGCAGTGCCAGGTTAACAGTTGGACTTTAAAGGTCTTTTCCAACCTAAGTGATTCTATGATTCTGTGATGCTGTATCTAGTTGGCACAGAGATAAATGGCTATAGAAGTGGACAAAATTGCCTTATAGGCTGAATGTCAGAAAAGAATACTAGCCCTTTAGCCTATATGTCTCAACAAAAGGCATCATGGTTCTTTTGGGAGCAAAACCTTTCATCCTGAATAACTGTCTTTTACATATCACTTAGCATTAATGCAAAAGAAAATATTTTTAAATCTTTACAAAGTATTTATTATTTTAATAAGTATTAAGATTTTTAATACACTGGCCTTTATTTCAGACTGTCTTCTGTTCAATATTTCCTTCAGCATATTTAATTTTTCCCTATTATAGTATATGACTTTTCTTTGTTTAAGCCCATCTCAGGCAATGATAATTCTGTTTAATATATGAGGTTCACTCCTATTTTATGTCACTGGAACTGAAAGGAGACATGGGTTTTATTAGTACCATTCCATTTGACCAACAGTTTTTCAGTGATGTCTGGCCAGAGTACAAAGTGTGACGCTCTTTTGACAAAATGTTGCTATCATTGAAGAGGGTTCATTGAGTCTGGGAGACTGCAGTTAATAAGTGAAGTTGTTCCCATAGTGCAAAGAATATAAATTGTAACAGAAGGGAAAAGTAATTCTCCCTGTTGTGTTTTAAAAGGGTAACATCAAGATAATGATGGTTTTGTTTTGATCGTATCAGAGGACCTTAGCATGATACTGTCTGAAGGTGAAAAACTGTTTCCTGTTGAAGTACTGTTAACAGTGGCATACTAAAATTTGAAATAAAGTATTGCTGTGGTTTTTGATTAATATTAGAAGACAGTGGATTTGTATCTATATTTATGCAGCATTCTCACTAAAGTGTTAACTGACTGAACAAAATAATAGTGTCAAGAACTCAGAGGTGAGCTCTAGAAAGCAGACATTTGCCTGGCTTTTGAATGCAGTCAGATATCTGGTGTCTTCCCTTAATATTTCCTGATTATGGCAAAGAATTTTTTCTGTTGTCATAGCTGCTTATGGCATTTTTTTCTGTGACGGCATGTATATTATATTAATAAATAACAAATATAGTAAATACCAGGAAGAGGTTTTGCTGTTGAAACTTACTTTTTCAGTATAATTTCTGAACAAAATATAAACTACCTCCCACTGCTACAGTACCTTTAGATACTAGCAAGGTCATTATGAGCAGAATACGTGCACTGTTTAACAGAAAATACTTTGTTGTGTCCTAACTATTTTAACTTGCTTTATAACCCTGTTGCTGTCTCCTGAAGTTTAAGCCCAGCTACCATTTTCAATTTAGCTTCATGTGCACTCTAGCAATGCAAACTCTTGTTTTGTATTTCATAAAAGTAGATAGGGGAATGCAATACTGTTCCTTTGGCAACAATTAAGAGAAAATGAAAAAACAGTGTTTTCATCCAGGAAAGTAGCCTACACCAAAAGTGACAGCCTGGTTATAATGTAGGCCTCCAGCTTATAAACATGTAGGCAGGTAAGACATTTAACATATCTGAGTAGTCCCTTTGAACTAAATCGGATTATTCACTTGTGTAAAATTGCTCAACTGCCTAAGTGTCTTCAGGATCAGGGCCTTAGATTGCAAACATAAACACCAAAGTAATTTCCCTCTTGCTGTGCTGTTTAGCCCTGCTCTCCCATTCAGTGCAATTGAAGTAGTGGATGGGCCATTTTCAACTCCTGTGTTCTATTATCAAAGGCTGTAGTGGGAGTATAGGGGTACATAAACACATTTTTTAATTATAAAACATAGTAGCTGAAAACATTTCTATAGCAAGTAAAGTCATAGTGTTTAAATAAATAAAAAAAAAAAAGAAAGAAAATCACTGTCCCAAGATAAAGGGGGAGTTATGAGGATCAGAGAAGTCCTGGTCATTAAGTTTCTGCACAGTTTCAAATAACAGGATTTTTAAAGATACAGTATCGTGCAGTCTAGGATCATAGTTAAGTTTTTGGCAAAAATGTTTTTGGACAGAAAGACTTGTGTTAAATTAATAAAAGAAAATATCCTTGCAAGCCAAATAAAATCCATATCTTTGTTAGTATCTCCTTGATAACTTTCTGATATCAGATGGGTTTTCACTTGTTAGGATCTGATTGATAATGATTGTTAAGTCCTAGTTATCTTTCTGAGCATATCTTTTGACATTCTAAGTATCATATTTGGCAATCAAATTTTGTATATTCAAGACATTCACAGCAGTAATTTAGAAATGACCATGCTTTAACTTGAAATATTTTAACTCTAATTTTTATTTCTTTTTTTACCTAGGATCCCAAAGGCTGCTCAGAGAGGTCTTCTGACACATAGTAGTCATTCTGTCATGGTTACTAAAGTAAGCTCTTCATTACAATGAAGATATCATCTCAGAAGTTAAATGAAGTTTATCACTGTAATTTCATCTTCCGTTTTCTTTCTGTACTGATCAATGACTAATCTTATATTGGCCTTGGAAAAGAGATATTAAAAATAGAGAACATCTCCTTAGGACTATGTGTACTATAGTCCTTTCAGGTTTAGCTACTTTTGAAGTTGCATGTCTATGTATCTTTAATTTCCATTTAAAGGCTTGTTGACTTTTCTCTTATTAGAGTGAAATATGCAAAAAAAAAAAAAAAGTATTTAATACTCTCAAAAATATGAGCTTTTCTTAAAAGGAATGCTACGTATATTAATTTATTTCAATCAGTCCGCCACTCTGCCTAACATGTATTTTAATGAATGCATGTATTTCCTAAATACTCAAATCATCTTTTAACACAGTAGCGTAAAAAAGCCTGTCTTTCTATAGGCGAGTTATTGAAGCACATGAAGTAATCCCTCAATAAGCTCATATTCAGAAAGAGTACTCAGCTGGAACAGCGTGTTCAGTAGTAAAGGCAAGCTGTTACTCTTCAGTGTTAAATCTGTGGACTCATCCTCACTGTATATCTCTGTTACATAGATGAAAAAACTGTGCTAAAATATGCCCTTCATCAAAACCTAAAGATGTGCCTGAAGGGTAGGAAAGAGCTTGTGTCCATCGTGACCATCTGCATGGACCCAAATTTGTGTCTGATCATGTGGGTGCTGGAACAGGTACTCTGTATTCAGTCTGTTGTCATGGCACCCTCCTATAGATGACAAGCCACCATTGTGGCTCTCTCTGAAAGAGCCCAGGCTTCAGATGCCACAGCAACAGATGGGACTGCAGACAAAAGGTATCAATGGTGCTTTGAACAGTGTGGACACCGGCAGCTGAGTTAAAAGCCTGCTGTTGGCAGAAATGAGGATGTGCCACTCTGGGTCAGGGAGCTGCTCACAGGGTTACAGAGATGCAGTATGGGGTTCCAAGTGCACTAGAAGCAGAGTATGCAGAGTGCATCATGTAAAATGGATGTCTAAATGGAAGTGGAACTGATCGCTTTGAAGTATTAAAATTTTTTGGACTTAAGATCTTACAAACTGCACAGTTTCAAAAAGTGCAATAATCATTGAAAGAGCTAAGCAGTGCACAACATCATGCCTTCAGTAGTGAACACCACTTTTCAGAAGTTACCTCCATACTAGTATAAGTTTATGTGTATAACTCATATATCACAAGCATCTTCTTCTACCGTTTCTACTTTACAAGTCAAAAAGTTCAAGTGATTTAACTGAGATTTTGCATAATAGCGGCAAAGAAGGGGTATATAGAGGTAGTCTGTCCTTCCTTCCTTCCTTCCTTCCTTCTTTCCTTCCTTCCTCCCTTCCTCGCTTCCTCCCTTCCTCCCTTCCTCCCTTCCTTCCTCCCTTCCTTCCTTCCTTTCTTCCTCCCTTCCTTCCTTCCTTCCTCCCTTCCTTCCTTCCTTTCTTCCTCCCTTCCTTCCTTCCTTCCTCCCTTCCTTCCTTCCTTTCTTCCTCCCTTCCTTCCTTCCTTCCTCCCTTCCTTCCTTCCTTTCTTCCTCCCTTCCTTCCTTCCTTCCTCCCTTCCTTCCTTCTTTCCTTTCTTTCTTTTGGCTTGGATTTTTTTCTTCCTTTAAACACATCCAACATGATTGTCTTTTCAATTGTTTTTGAACCTGCAAAGTTGGTGCAAGC
Source organism: Nestor notabilis (assembly GCF_000696875.1). Classification (NCBI taxonomy): domain Eukaryota; kingdom Metazoa; phylum Chordata; class Aves; order Psittaciformes; family Psittacidae; genus Nestor; species Nestor notabilis. Next base: position 49,607 of record NW_009924075.1, on the reverse strand, counting down.
AGTAAGAATTGTATGTGCTTTTGCAAGCACTGAAGCACTTATAAAATGCAAATAATCAATAAACTTGAATTATTTTATAGAATATAAATGAAAAAAAGGCAAAGGTTGATAAAATGTTGACTCTTGGGTGGTATTTAATTGGTAACCATTGGATTAGGATATAGACTTACAATAGTTTATACAATACAAATGGCATAATGGCTGTAAACAATGAATGCTAATAAGCTCAATAAGCTCTCAATATGTGGGCAGCAGCAGCCTGTTCAGAGGAAAAGGAGAAAATTACTTCAGTGGTACAAAGCTAGAAATTAATAATTAATCTTTCTCTGTAAGAAATGGGATTTCTTGCCTGCCCCTTTCTTGTGAGCTGGGTAATGTTCTCATGTAAAACTTTAGGTATGTTTGTGCTGAATATAAAAGGGGTCACATGAGTGTCCTCAAAACTGACATAAGGAAAGGTATTCACTGCAGTGAAAGCAACTGGGACAACACTGTGGCCTCAGGTCATGGTTAAAAGTTTCTATACCATTGGCGGCAGATCTGATTTAAGAGTTCACAATCTGCTCCATGCTGCTGTGAGTAACTGTTTAGTTTGCCCTCAGTTGTCTTCATTTAAATATTTGTGTAACTCTTCTCACAAATGAATGTAAGAGAAAAATAAAAAGACTGAATCAAAGCAAGAAAAAAAAAATCCTACAGATTTCTTTGAAATGGGTTGCTTGTAATGCAGGTGGGGGATTTTGTGGTTTGGTTTGAGTTTTTTTGACCGCTCCAGTGATACGATTTGTGGGAGTGAGAAGCACAGCAAAGGGGATCTGATTCATGACAACAGCATGGTTATGTGGAGTCTTGGATGCCTCTGAACACCAAAAGACCATGCATTGTAGTGGTCATCTTGTCACAAACACATGATAGTGTGTTACTCCAGTTTGTCAGAGTTTCAGCTTGTGGCCGAAGGCAAATGAGCCCTTGGAGTTTCTCACGTCTCAAAGCCGTGTGGGTCCTTTACCTGAAATTGCAGCATAATTAGTTCCAGGAAAGACTCATTCTCTGGTTGTGCCTGTTAAGCAAAATTTCAGCCTTGTGGAAGTTGACAGAAATGCTAGCCTTGCTGTTAATGGAATTGAATTTTCATTCATTATGCCAGAAAAACAGTGGAAGACGAGTTAGAAGCAGTACGGTGGGTAGCAGTGGTGATGCAGATTGTGCGAGTAAGCTTAGGGGAAGCTGCATGAAAGTTTGAGTAATGAAGGACAGAGGCCCTGATAGACAAGAATGGGACATTTTAAGCTGTTGTCTCATGCTGGAGAACACATTACTTCTTTTGATTACTCTTTTTCTAAAAACGTATGGTTAATGCAGAGCCATTACCTCAAAAAGAGTAAAAGCTGGCTGTTGAGCTACGGTTTCTGGTGATAGCATCTCATGGGCTCCTCATGGCTCAGTGTTAAAGTGAAAATGAGGAGAGATGCAGCTACTGAAGCAGGCTTTAAAAAAAAGAATAGTGAAGAGCACTGGAGAGAAGAAGGGAAAAGGAACACATAGTATTTATCCGTAACAGGGACATTTCCAGTTTTTCCCTAGATAATTCATTTTTCCATTACTGGAAATGGTTATTCTGACTGGAAGAATAACTACAGATGGCTTTTTTAAGAAGCTCAGAAATATGAAATGAGCAAGCTACACTTTAATGGAATTGAATCACTTCAAAGTATACATTGAAAGCCTGCTGGCAAATTTTCCAGGTGGCTGACTGCACACAGCAAAGCCCCCACATTTGTGGAGGTGTGATTTAGCAGGCCACTTCTCTGTACTGACTGGTGTTTGTATATTTGTCACTTCAAAGGTGATGAATTAGAAGTATCAAGCATCATTAAAATCAATGGGAGTTTGCTCTTGACCATACTGAGGCCAGAATTTTACCCATTATCACTGACCTTTTTGTTCTTCTATTTTGTCACTTTGGTCTGCAGCTGTGAAACTTTTGCTAACTTATATTTTATCTCCTATGTAGAATTGTAATCAGTATAGGATTGGCTTCCAGGGGAGCTGTTCTGTGCTCACCATATTATTATCAGGCTAAATTACCCTTAATACGCTGACTTTACACTACTTTGAGAAGCTCTGTCACTAAGCATTTTTCCCAGTATAGCAAATGTAGATGACAAGATAATGTTGATATACCTCTTACCTATCTTAAAAAATAACTTTGATATGTGCATATATGTTGTCATCTGCAGATTTGACAGAGACTTTACATGATAAGACCAGTATAAGCATTAAAAAGGGATGTCTAAATGCACCATGTGTTTTAGAGCAGCAAGAATTCTGTGGACAGGTAACTATTTTCATAGAGCTGACTACAAATAAGCCTAGGTCACCCAAAACATAAATGGCTGAGTTTGTTTTTAAAAGACCTCTTGCATTATTCTGAATAAAATCAAGCTTTCTCTGGGAAGACGTTGGTTCTTCAATAAAAAAATAACCAAACTAAACTAAATCACAAACTCTAATTTCATTTCAGTGCAAATGACTTAATAGCTAAAAAAGAAAAAAACAAAACTCGTGACTCTTTCAGGACATGAAATCCATTTCCTGAACAGGTCTATCCCCCAAAAGCATTTTCTTTCAGCTGTTGTTTCTTCTGATGTCTCCAAAGTCACATTCACTTCTAGTTTGGCTTTTGGCCAGAGGGAAATCCATTAAAACAGCATATTGAAGGTGGAAAACATGATGCAGCAGTTTTTTAGTGGAGAGTTCTCTATGTGCAAGAAAAATCACTGATTATGTGCAGTGGTAAAGATGCAGGGTCTGCAGGGTCTTTTAAGCCCTCTTTCTGTGTAATGCTAGGTTCTTATTTCAGTAGAAACTAGTAGTTCAAAGTCTTTCCATATTAGCTCTTTAGTGAACCAATGCAATCAAAAGTGAAATGGAAAATGAAAAAAGTAATTAATATTACCAATGGAAGTTGTTTAAATGTTGCTTTTCAAAAGCACTTTAATTACAATATGCTTTTCATGTTGGTTGAGTTCATTTAAATAGGGAATACAATCATTAATTATCATAATTAAGACACCTGAATTCAGCCTGACTGGCATTCCTTCCACCCTGAGTTGTATCGTTGTTTTATCTCTGACAGTTAGGTTTTCAATCAGATCTTATCTACTTTTTCCTAATCATTAAGAAATGCTTTACTAATTAGCACATGAAATTCATCCTACATCAGACTGAATTGAATCAAGGTCTATTATCTTGAACAGTAAGACACTTCAGAATTCACAGTAATAGGGCATGAATATGTGATACAGTTCATACACATTTCATGAACCTCCACGTTACCGTTATTTTTTCAAGACTCTGCAATTAGTTATGCCATTTTCAGGTCACTTAATTCTCTCTCACTGTTTAACAGTCTTTTAGATTACAATGCCCTAAAATCATGAGTTAACTCTTCCCACACCATGCTTTGCTGAGGGATTTCTCCTCTCCAATAAAGATGCATTTCTGAAGCGATTCCTCATGTTTCGAGAAACAAGCTGCCATGTACAAAACTCTTTCCTTGAATATTATTTCTCAGAAAAAGAGGACATATTTTCAACTAGGATGCCAGTTCTAATTTTAATTCCTTAAAATGAATAACAAGTAACCACATGTAAAACAGAAGTTCTTGGCTTATCCCCAGGACGTACAGCAATCGTGCTGAAAATTTAACCATGCTCCTCGACTGATCTTCCACTAAAAATTTTACCATTATAGATGGAATAGGCCTAAGCAGCTTGGGACCAATCTAAACATGATTACAAACTTTTGGTCCTGTTTCTAGTAAACAGGATAGTCCTACATGCAATGGAGGACATGCCCTTGCCCTTCTCTGTTCTCCAAGGCACAGTTCTGTAGTTGTGAGCAGCTTTGGCCTTGATTAAGCAAGGGGAAGGCTGCTGGGTTTCATGTGTACTTACCGCAAAACTGCCAGAACAGATGGACTTGTATGGTATGAAGGCCAGGCTATATTACTGCATAGAGAGATTAAAATGATTCTGCACTGTATTAAGACTTCCCATTTATGTAATAAGCCTTACACAGTTACAGTCTTTATATTCATATACTTGGCACAAATTTCATAATCTCTTGAATGTGGATTTATTTTAAATACATGCATTTGTGTCAGCTTGCAAACATCTTCCATGGTTCTAAAAGGTGCAAATTTCTCATTTAGGCAAAGTAAAAACACAGAAGCTGTTTGATCACTAAGAAGTAGAATGACATATAGACCATGTATAAATGCCTGATACTTAGACATTCTCACAAAGCTTTATTTAGGTACACAAACCATAGCAGCAAGTGGAAATCCTGCTCTTGACTGGACTTCTGTGCAACTACCAAAGCACAATGTATGTAGGAGCTGATTTCCATCACAACAGAATATTACTGGGTTATATACTAAGCAGTATCTAAATAAATCTTGCACAATCTTGTCGACTTGTGAATAAGACACGTTTGTGGATGGTGACAACTTTTTGAGGTGGAATGCTAGACTGGCTTTTAGCTACCTTGTATCTTTATTAACCATATACAGTACTGTGCATTTTAGCATAGAAAGTCTGAAAGCTTCCTACCTACGCTGAAGAAATGCTGCATACTTCTGGGAAGTAAACATGGCTATATAGCATTGGAATAGGACCTTCTTACCTCTCCAGTCCTTATTCTAAGAGATAGAGGTAAGAAAAACGTCTCCACACTATTCAGGTTTTCCCAGTACAGAGCCATGAATGCCTCTCAAGCCACATACCACGATCTAACCGTAGCAATGTGTTTCTGACTCACATGGGCTACTGGAGAAAAATTCTTTTTCTATGTAACTGTACTGCAGATTTATGAATGAAAGGGGTTGAATTTGCAATCTCCAAGTTAAACAGGAAGTAGCTGAACATTTCCCCAAGGGGACTTATAGCTTTAGAAGCCATTTCCCAGCTTGCTGCCTTAGAGTCTGAATTTCTTGACCTTAAGGATAAGCTTTAATGGACTTCTGTTTCCCAGAACAGAACTGTCAAGCTTTAGTGCTCCAAGAATTTAGTTAACAATGTTCTTATTTAAAAATTGAATAAGTGGCCAGAGTTTTACAGGTGTTGACTCTTCACAACCCCAGTACCTTCAAAGTAATTCATCAGTGAAATGCTCAGAATATCACAGGGCTTCTGAGATTGCCAAAATACAGTTCATACCAGCTCTAGTTACATCTTTGAAAATTTTAATCTCTTGTGTTCAGCGAAATGGCACTTACTAGGTCTTTGTAGCATGTGTAGGATTGGGCCCATGAAGATGAGTTTGTAGAATCATTTCCCCAGCTTTCAACCTTTAATATCAGATAAAGATTTATTGTGGTTGATTAGAATTTATTCTTTTAGTGTTTCCTTCTATTATAAGTGGCTGTTCATGTTGTACTCCTGTATTAAATATTCTGTTAGAAGTATGTCAGCTATCCAGGTAAGAAATTGCTTCTTCCCTGTTTTCCCTTTTTAACAGAGAGTTAGTGTATCAAACTATATGAAGCTCATTCAGTCAGGAGCAGGAAAAATACCTCAATCAAAATAGCCATGCTGCTGAAAATGAATGACTACTCTTAGGCGAAGAATGTAGGGTGGGAGAGAGCTGCAACGTACAATTCAATAGGAAGTAATGTTTGTATGAAAACAGAAGAGTAGCATATGATTTCCTTCCACATCCACACTGAACATTTTTGTAGTTCATCATTTCTCTTTAGCTAGTGTGTTCAGCTACTGCTTATCTCCCCAAGGGATTTTTATTAGTAATGAAGGAGACTTCACCTGAAAATCGAGTAGCCTGGAATTTGACAAGTTGGAAAAATACTTACATTTTTATCTGGGTGAAAAAGTATAGTATCAAAAAAAAAGGGTGAAGCAGAAAGTAAACATTTATTTCAACAGTCTCAAAAGGTTACTATGACATATATGGAAACCAATGTAATTATGACACATAATTAATTAGTTAAGCACAAACATATTTATTATTCTCACATGGGGAATCATACTGTAAATAGTCTGTTAATATATTTGCACCCATGGAAGCTGAAAGCAAGTAAATAATGTTCTTTCAGTTCATGATCATGTAAGCTATGAGATAAAGCATGGCCAAGGTGATGCACAGCAACTAGAAATAAAAGATCTGGATTTCCAAGGAGCTAGGTATGTACCTTTGGGCCTGAAGACTAAATGTCCTGGAAGTCAAAGATAAAGCTTATAGGTGGATCCAATGCATCTATGAAGTTGAGGCACAAAAGTGGTTTTCACCCAACTACACTATGACCCATTACTGCTTTCATACAAAGGCTGCGTATAACATTGATTTCAGAAATGTAGCAAGCAGAAATTCACTTCCAGGAGCATCAGTGGTTCCAGTGTTAACCTAGTAATCAGAATGTTGCTAGGGTTTATAATTTCTCTAAAAAATAAATTGTTTCTATGGTAGTGCGTGCTATTCCCTTTCCCATCATTGACCTCTGTGTCTTTGATAAATGTTCCTGTCTGTTATTTGCATTTAGCTTTTTGCTTTCCATGACTGGCCTGCCTCCTAGATCTCACCAAAACTCTCATTTGGCAGAAGGGTATCTTACAAACTTGTGCATTTTGCCTTTAAAGCTGAATGTTGAAAACTGACCTATTTCAAATGACAACCAAGCAGAAAAATGGCTTCCAAAATGCTACAGGTTCCTACATGGATGGGAGATGGAAGTGTATTGTGCAATGCATAGCATAAAGAGTGTGCCTGGCAGTGAAGAATGAGCTGCAATACCATGATCAAAACTGGCATTGTTTCCAAGTCAGAACTTTCTGTGTGAGGAGAAAGCATCCTTCTTTGTGCAAGCTTTACTGCATAACAACAGCTCTACCTTGGCAGAACCAAATTGGTAACATATGACAAATGGTTTCTTAGGGACTTGCTAAGCTAGAAAGTGAACAGGAAGGCAGAGTAAGCACACTATCATTTTCCTTTAGCATTCTTTTATTTCACTCCTTCCCAGGGGCATATGCAGCCCCAGTTTTGATTCAGGGGGATGAACATACCCCATCGTGTCACATCATGTTTGTGTATCTCATGGTTGTAGGCGGGAGAGCCATGAGCTGTCTGGGGGCCTGTATCTGCCACGCATAGTCAGGAAAACAGAGGACTTGTAGCACTGGGCTGGTTACATGTGAAATTCTTAACACAGCAAAGGGAGTGGGATTTGAAAGTAAACTGTTGGGCTGACTACTGAATCTGTTCTGTGACTTCAACTCATTCCATCCACAGGGAGCAACTCAGGCAGGAGCTGACCTTGAAGAGCAATCACAGCTTGGCCTTCCTATAGGTAGCTTGTCTGTGGTCAGTCACGACTTATACCATTTCCCATTTATAAAAATTCCCTCAAGACAGATGTTTCAGTGTGTGTTCATAACTCATTTCCTGTAGAATAGCTCTATCATGAGTGTCCCCACTGCCATCCTTCCCAGAGCAGATGAAGAATGAAGCAAGCCAACGGTGCCTCCTACCTTCAAAGGCCTATGTCTTATCATTAGTGCCACATTTTAGAATGCTGTTCTCCTGTCTGTTGCTCACCATCTCTTGGTAAATGTGTGACTTCAGTTTTCTGTCTTACAGACATGATGAGCTAAAACACATTGTAAGGGAAAGAAAATGTAGAAAAACAGTAAAAGTGCTATCCTTGTCTGTGAACACATAAATATTTGATGTAAGACAAGAACTTAGAGAATAAATGACTAAAACTTTAAATAAAACTGAGTTTAAATTAATCTGGATGAAAAAATGTAGTATTAAAAAGGGTGGAGCGGAAAGTAAACATTTATTTCAACAGTCTCAATGGGTTATAATCATGAGTTCTACAATCACAAGATGCTGATATATAAAAAGAGACTTACAAGATGAATTGCTTATGCTCCAATATTTCATTGTTTCCTTTCTCAGCAAGTTTCCACCCTCTTTACACATGACCTACCTGAAGTCATACGTACATACAGACATGCATATTGACTTCATTTTCTTACAAGTAGTTATTTTGTTTTGATTTTGGAATAAGAAAAAGGAAGGTTGCAGTAAGAGCAATTTTCATGTATTCCCTATCTCATATTTTTGTGGTTTGGTTTTGTTTTTTTTTTTTTATTTTTTTTTCTATTGTTTGGGTTTTTTTTCCTCCAGTAGTCTCTCTCTCAAAATCTGTGCTAGTTGTGCTTATAGCAATCCACACATTTTCCTGTAGTATTCCCACTCTCCAGGATAATGGTTTTTTTTGGACTAATATATTGTAATATTTAAAGGAAGAAAATGTCTTCTAAGAATTCTTCTTATTTTCATCTTTTGATGTTCTCAGCTGCCTTTTTTCTGAAATCTGATGGGTTGCAAGACAAGATTTTAAGTATTTACAACCATCTCTAATAAACCGCTTCATGGATATTTATGAGGTGCTGTTTTAGCAGGCTGTATTATAATATTAATCAAAATCAAGGCTGCTGCTTGGAAACACTCCAAGAGTTAGATCTTTGTTGAAATCTTTCCAGGTATCTTTATTTTCCCCGTTCCTTTTGTTTTTTGTTTTTGTTAATTTCCAGTTAAGTTATTTATCAGATGATATTTGAATATATATGAATACAGTTTTGACAGAAAGTCAAAGAATGTTAAAATTAATCTTTGTTTTAATGTTTATTCAACAGTTTTATATTTGTTTGCTGTTTATTTTGAAAGGAAAGGAATAGTATTAACAGGAAAGGATACAAGGCACCCTGCTGTGCTTCTAAAATTACATTGTACAAGTTTATTGCTTACCGATAGAAATGTCCTAGCATATTCTGAAGACTTGTGTATGCAGCCTTGATGTAATTTTCATATTCATCACTCAGAGGTCTGGTGAATCCAGGAGGCAAACAGTTTTAAGTACCTGCATCAGGTTAAGGATTGTTATTTCTGGATGCTCAACTTGAGACCCTTAACTTTTAATGTTCAGGAGCACATAAGTCAGCCTGTCAGTGTGTTGGATGATTCAAGCCTCCAAGATAGTGAACAAGATTTAGTGGGTACTTTTCAGATTTTGTCCTTAACAATTTTCACAAGTTCACAAAGGTAAGGGCAGGCCAACCAGCTACTGGGCACCCAGGAAACTGCATGTCCTTGATAACGAATGCACATATTTCTGTGATGAACATATTGCATCCTTCCTTTTTTGCATGTTAACTTAAAAGTCATTCTGATGTGGCCAAACCTCAAGACCAGAAACAAATTCTGTTAGGCCTGGCTTAGGGTTCAGTATTCAGGCAAAACGTGCCTGCTATTTTATGTCTCCAAGAACTGCAGAATTGCTGCAGATGGGGATATGACTAAACTGATACTTAGTTCTCTGCCTTAATATTACCATTTGCCACAAAATAATTGGTGTTGTATACACAACCACATGTGAAAATTCCATAATAAAACAAAAATCTAGAGATACTATATGAGAAAGACCAATGAGGTATGAAATACATCAAAACAAAGCCAATTCAAAGAATTAAAGGTCAATCATGAAATATATTTCACTTCAAAATATTTTTTCAAGCGTAACACTCTGAAATAGTACCTGCAGCACATGTCATTTGAAATCTGTAGTATCATTTTTACTGCCTTTCCCATTGCCCTTGTACCGCAGTCATTGCATTGCGTGAAGCTACAGTTAGAAAAAGAGATTACTGAGCATTAGCGTTGATCATTTCTAATTAAAACATTTCTTGTATGTTTTATTGATGAATAGTTGGCTTTGCTATAGTAAAGGTGCTTTGCTACTCAAGTGTAAAACTTATCAAATTCATGTGGACAAGTGTAGATTCATAAAGTACCGAGATTAAACCTCTGTGCATCATGTTAGGACCATCTGCTTGCTCCATCCAGTAAGCTGTTACAGCTTATCTATTTTATCGCACAGAGACTACCTCTATTCTTACCACAATGTTTTTGTAGAATCTAATACTGTAACATTTGGTCAATAGCTTTAGGGAATATCATGGCAAATGTATCTGAGGGGAGATGACAAAGTCTGAGAAATAATAAATGTTGGTGTTCAGGCAGTCTTACAAGAGTGTTAGGAGTTGTCATAATCACTCTGCATCTCTTACAAAGCTTCACTTAGTTTTTCCATATTGAACTGAACTTTAAGGGCCCAATTCACCACTCAATTGTACTAGTTTGATGCCAGTTTAATTCCATTGACTCGCAGAAAAATACAACAGTTTAAGACTCATGAAATAAAATGACCATCAGGCCTGAAGTCATACAGACAGTGCTCAATCCACTGTTATATTATCTGTTAGCCATTTTGGACAGCAGCATCACTTGGGAAATTTGCTGTTCTTAGCAGGCTGGTAGAAGGCCATCCATCCCTTCTGCAGCACCATCCTGAAGCTGAGAGCTACAACAGAGAATGTTATTAAAAATCAGATATAAGGAAAGAGTAGGTTTCCAAAAGACCACCTAGACATTGGTAGAAACCTCAGCAGAAGAAACATGTCTGTCTTTATCAAAACATTGGAGTTTTTCAGCTGTTTTTGTTGAAATCAGGATATTTTTATTAATGTTGTGAAATCAAGTCTGACTGAATCAGGGTTTGAGGAAGAGGTTATGGAAATTGCCTTCAAGGAAGTATGGAATAAAGCAGAATATGTTTGAGGGCAAGGAGAAGGAATATGCAGGGACAGATATTTTATATGACAGCCTGAGTTCCCAATAGTGTGATGAGCTTTTGATGTTTAGATTTACATAGAGTCTTCACGCCTAGACCTTGTGATCAGTGATGCTCTATTTTGTGCTCTAGATCATCTGTACAGTAATGGCATACTCTTTAGCCATTAGAGCTGCAAGTAAAACAGTTGCAGCTTCCTTTGTCAAGAAAGGCTCTGGACAGGGCAGTTTTGTCTGGTCAAATTCGTATGTAAAACCCTATTTTTGTGGTACTGAAATGGGCACAGCCATTCTTGTGCAGATTCTCTGCACTAAGCTGAATTTCATCTTAATAGATTGAGTGAATAATTAAACTTTAATTTGTGTGTGCCAACATTTCCAACACTACAAGTTTGCAGAGACTGCAAACACAGTATTGTCAGGAAGGCTATATGCAGAAATCTGCTCTGATTGACTGAGAGTGCATCAGTCTTGATTTATTCTTGTGGTATTTTTCAGCAACAGAAGGAAAGAGAAGGATGAATTACATCAATCAAATTAACAGGGCAAAAAGGCAAGTACATGAGAAATGTCAGTTCATTCTGCAGATACAGTTCTTGCCCAAGTTGAAAAGAGGGAGTTAGGTGGGCCATTATACCCGTTATTGATTTGCCATACAAAACAGGCAATTACTTATACTTCTGTTATTTGAGACAGTTTTGCTATTTTCCTATGCTGAACTGCTGTGTTCAATTCTGGTGGTATGCAGTTCTAGCTGGCATGCTGTAGAGAGCAAGCAGAGAAAAGGCTGTATGCCTAAATTAAAACAGCAGCCAGTAAAAACTATTGTATTTCATATCTTTAAATAATTCCAATTTGTAATTATGGAAGTTCTTTTATCCAGTGTGTCAAAGAGCTTTGAAAACAGTTAGCACAGCTTTTACCTCTCTGTGAAGCAACTACATGGCATAGATATTACTTGCTGTAATATGATATCAGGTCTTGGAAATTTACTTCAGGTACATTTAAGCTGACAGCCTAGGGGTCAGTGCCAAGGAGGTACATGCCTGTGTTTGCATTTTCCAGATGTCAAGGAGATGAGGCAATGCTGAGCTAACTAAGCCCTACGGCACTTTGCAAGCTCTGTGTAAACTGGGTAAGAAATGTGTAAGAAAAAGAATATGTAGCTCAAGCTACATATTCAGATTGCTTTCTGTACTTCCAAATACAAATGACAGAGAGTATGTGATTCCTTTCCTGGGGTTATCCAGATTGCTACTCACCTCTTTGTGATAGGATGAGTGCTTCTGCAGTTTATGTACCCTGTGGACTTGCCTGCAGGATGCAGCCTGGACATCACAAAAAAAGGCTAGATTTTTAAGCACCGGCATTGCCATGTCAGACTGCCTCTCAATAATCACAGCATGAAAAACTGTAAAAGCAGCATCCTGGTAAAGTACAGTTCAGGCAACAGGGGGCTGGTTCTTAACCTCCTCCTTGCTCTTCTGACCCAGAAGGACATTTAATGGGAGAGGGCTTTGGAGTGGATCTCCTGTTGAAGACAAGGCCACTCGTGCACTTCTTGAGTTAATTTCTCCTTCACTTTTGACTGATGTGCTGGTAGCCTCAGGATTGCACGAAGTTCTGATAATGTGTTGAGCACATTCACCCTACATTCAGAAGATAGCTGCCATGGTCAATTCTCCCTAAAAGCCATTTGGAAATACCGCCTCTTTGCTTAAACACACTGCAGCAATACCAGCCTTTTGCACAGTTCATGTATCAGGCTGCCGATGCTGAAGGGGTGCATTTTATCCTTAATGAGCCTGTTAAAAACAGGTGCTCACCCCAGGAGTTTAAGATACCCTAAGGGTTTGACTTAAATCCAACAGAATTAAGAAACGTTAAAGGAGGATCTGCATCTTTAAAATAGACCCATTGTGTCTCCATGTTCAGATAAGCTACAGTCAGTAGAAGAACAGGGGAAGTTTCACTCCAGCAAGAGCAATGCAATTTGAAATGTTGGCAGCTGATAAGTGCAGGTGAAGATAAACGCATGTCTGCATCATTCACTTGCATTACATTTTGAATACATTTTTCTTTGTTGGAAAATCTACAGATATATGCACCCTTCTGCTTTTCAGTCCACATTACCTTATTACTAGCATGCTTAATTATATTCTTTCCAGAAAATCCTCAGTTTTAATATTCCTTGGAAGTGTATTCTATCACTTCTTCCTTAAAAAAGTACCCTGAATATTTCTCCAGTCCTCCAACTCCAAAGACCTGTGTTTATTCTGAAAATGCAACTGAAAATATTTTTTCTTCTCAATGAAGACACCTCTAGACCCAAGATTATGCAAACTCTTGTCCTTATATTGTGAGGAAGTGCACTATCTAGTCATTCTGGTAAATTTTCACTTTCCCATATAGATTTTATTCATGTTTCAGTTATGCAGGAAGAAAATAATGCAGCGAGATTTCATTTACACTACATGAGATCCGTTCCAAGGTATATTATTATGTGATTATGTGATACTATGTATCTTTAATTTCACTTACTTGCATTGAGTTTGGTTTAACTATTTGATAATGGGATCCTATTCAAATATATTGGGTTTGCCTATTTTGAATTTGAAAGTAATGTCAAAATTTCACTTGAACACATTTGATTATGCACTTTCATAAAGCTGTTGTTGTCTTATAATAAAGTCAAATAATCACATGGATTTTCACTTGGCATCCAAACTAACTCTTAAGGAATATATGTTGTAATTGATTTGTATGCTAGACTTCCTTCAGGGTTTATTTTCAAAATGAGATTTTGGGGTAGGTTATTTTTTGTTAATGAAGTATATTTAAAAGGATTTATGTTATCTTCTTGTTCGCATAAACTGAATTTTCAATGGCTTCTACTAAAATGTTAGTGGATTGTCTGCCATAAATAACCCTTCTTGTAAGATCACATAGGAGTCTGATAAATCCCTACTTTTGCATTACTTCTCCCCACCCAGAAAATCAAATCACATGGTTATCATTTGGGATCCTATTGCTTTAATGGTATTTAAGGAACAAAGGACAAAGCTGAACATGGTGTGCAGTTTTCTAGTCTAGGCTCTTTGTTAAGTAATTGATTTCTGCTCTACTAAAACCTTATGAATAAAAATGATGCTGATTTCATTGAGAAGTTGCCCTAATATCATCACCCCCTCTTATCATTCCTTGGTCGCTGTCTCCTGCCACTTCTGGCCTCTTCTTCAGTGCAGGTGGGGAGCTATGGCTAACCTCCCACTGTTGGAGATGCAGGTGTCTGATGCAGTAGAACTGTATGACTGTCTGTATCTACCATGCGGGCCCCAGCATTTTAGAAAGGCTGCAGCTGATGAAGTGTATCTTTGCCCAGCTACATCCTGCCTTTGGCATTTGTCCTAGTGAAAGGGAAGGGACAGAGCTCTCCTGGGAGAAGGAGTAGCTGCGGACATGTAGCCAAACACCCAGTCATTCACCGCAGAGCTGGGCATCCCTGGGCTGAATGCTAAAATAAAATCTAATTATGTGGGATGGGATTTTCAGATAAATTTATGTTCCTATTTAGTGATCTGTCAGGTGACTTGGATTTATTTTAAGTGATCATAAAATCTCACAGCACAGAAGTCAAACTGTTTTTCAGAGGCATGTTTAAGAAGCTAAATCTGTGAGTCTTGACAATGTCGCAAAGCAGCTGAGAGACTTATCTGCATCTTTCAGTTCTTAATACTGCTCTGATACATCTTTCCAATGGGTATTAGTTGTATGTAAACATGGCTATTAAAGCTGCAGTCTAATCCTTCCTATAGTGGCCATCCTATATTTATCAAATACTTCAGTGGTGGTTTCAGGAGATGACAGCACATGACATGAATGGCATCTAACGATTGATAAGTTTGGCTAAATTTTGAAATATTTGAGTTCCTGCCCCTGATTTGGCAGATTTCATAATGATTTTGCACAGGTAATTTGGCCTTTCTGAGCTCTGTCATTCACCTTTAATGGATGTAATAACATTATTCTGTCTTGAGGAGGGGAAGGAGGATACATCTGAAAGATAGTAGTAGTAAAGGAATAAACCAGGTAATATAAATACTGATTAAAATTTTTAAAAAAGCAATCACCAGGTTTTGAACTGGGCTTAAATAGGGCCAAGAATCTTTGACACATTTAGGCATCTCTTCAGGGAGTGACTTCAGAGCTTGTCACCTTCAACTGATGTATACTAAGTAGGGATATATTGTAAGGATACTTGACCTTTATTGGGACAATTATTTAGTCATCAAACGTCTACATACTTGTGCAAGGAAATTGACTCTTACCTTACTCAGGGGGCTGTAAAGACATACATATCACTTGCCTCTGGCCTCAGAGAACATTAGTGACAAATCCAGGTTTACAGTCCACAGGAGGATTCCTGGGCCCCAGTGCTGTGTTTAGACTATTGATGACATCAATCATAGTGAAGGCACAGTTGTCAACTCCCCTATGTATTGCTGTTTTTTAAAGATAGCCAACACCAAGTCACAAGTACTTGAGCTTCTTTGCAGGAAGAAAGAGGTCTAGCCTGCCTCCTGTCACTGCTGAAGAAAAATGCAATGCATTTATCACAGGAAAAAAAGCACAGACTTAAGATTTAGGCTTCTTCCCATGTATAAAGAGTTGATGTATGTTATTAGAAACTACTTGCCTAGGCTGTATTTCATTTAAGCTTTTAGAGCCATCTAAATCAACTTCTTTAGCTTTAGTAAGATAGAGATTGTAAAACAAATTTCCTGAGCATCAGGAGACCTACCATGTTGATTTATACCTGCGATGTACAGTAAGTATGTAATTCACTTATAAATCACATGGCTGATGCTTATTTTCAGAATTATCTGAGTATTTGGTTAGTGCAAGTTTAAATGAAATAATATGAGCATGTATTTACTTTTTGTAAGGCAAGAAAGAACCACAGGCAAACAAAAGCATTAAAAATGATTAAAGATGCCAGGATTACAACGTCCTTTTTCTTATGTTGTCAATGTTCAGAAAGTAAGCACCTGCCTGCTGAAGCATTGTTCGTAGTAATAATAATATTACCTGTATAGATCAGGATACCTTACCAAGAACTGAATACATTTGCTCTACCTTTAAAAGGCTATATTTGAGAATCAGATGGTTCTGTGGCTGACTGTAACTGGACATCTGGAATAAATTTCCTCACGACTCAGTTGCATTTGCATTCTCAAGGATTATTTCTTCGGACATAAGCAGGAGCTACAGAAATAGATAAAATGACTATGTGTCTTGGTTATTTAAATAGAAAAGTTGCCTGAATTGGGCATTTCTTTAGCTACCATACAGAACCATGCTAACTCAAGACCAAATATCCATCTTGGTTGTAGTGGTCAGCTGTGCCAGAGATACCCATGCCTGTAGGCAGCAAATGGCAGAAGATGATGTAGTTAGAATCACAGCTTGATTGTCTTTGATTTCCCTAACTTGAAGGCAGCCATTTGCAGCTGATCTCTACCCATTTCTTGAATTCACTGGTCTTGTTTCAATACCTTGATGACCATAATCCCTCTGGAAAAAAATGAAGAGGGGAAAATAAAATAAAAGCAATGAATTTAACATGGTTGTTTCCTAACCTCTTTGATCTTTGTTTCTAAAAGAAAATACAGAGGTGGAGGGTAAAGGAGAAAGTATAATCACCTTCTTTGCCCCTAGGAATTAGGTGCTAGGCAAAGCTGTAGCAGTATTTAGTGATCTCTCCACTTCCCCCCATTCTTAATGAACTTGACTAATTAAGTACTACTTACATTGTCTGTGGAGCTGTTTGTCTATTTTCTCATAATCCTCTGTTCACAAGGACATGGAGTATGTGTGCCATCCTTTCATATGGGTGGCTGTTACAGTCGTTGCAGCAGCCCTGAAACAAGCCCTAATCGTTGTCTTCCTTATGAAGCTATTGTGCTAGACAGTTGAAAGAGTAACTGAGTTCTGCTTTGCCAAGAGCTCTCCTTTTAAACAAAAAATTATATTAAAGAAGTATAAAGCTGTGCTTTAAGAGTTAACATCTGAGTATAGTAGGGTCTTCATATTTCCATGGCAACAGCTTAACATGATCAGTAAGTAGAGTGGACTATTTTGCTATGAGGCATCATTAAAAGAAAAATCATGCTGGGAAACACACATGTATCATAGAATAAAATTTCTTCTCTATGGTTTTGAAGACAGTCAATTTCTTTGTTGCTCCATATTGATGCATTGTTTTAAAACTGTTGTTACACTGGAAATGGAAACAGTAATTTACATGGTTTTTAATTACAGTTTTTGTGATTGCAGTGATGTAAATTTAAAGGAGCAACTCTACAACAGAGGTAGTCTGGCAGCTGCCACTAAACCTTTTATTTACAGTATGTATTGCCAAATACACTTATTTTTTACAGTAGCTTTTTGTTGCTGGTGTGTTGCATAGTTCTCTGTGGTAGTAGGGATGGGCTCAGCTGCTGGTTTAGTCATTTCTATTAGGAATATATTGATAGCTAGCACACCAGCAGTGGCCAGCCTTTTCTGCCAAATGTATTATTTTTAAAAGGTCAGAGGTCTACAGTGAATGTGATGGGACAGGTTTGCTGTTCCTCTTTGCTTCCCTGTGTGTCACTCACAGGATGTCACAGGAACATAAGGCATCTGTAATTTTTTTCCTGAGGTCCTTGCTAATAATCATTACCTGAATCTTACCACACATTTTGAAAGCAAGCAGAAGCAGTTGTCAGAGTGTGCTAAGCTACTCCTCTTAGGCATGTCATTCTTTGGAACATGGTCCAGATGGAGACAACATCCTATTCTGGCCTATTCTCTACTGTCAACTTCCATCCAAGTCAGGGCACTCTTCCTTATTTGAGGGTGTGCACCATCTCAAGATGTCAAGCATTATTTCAGCCTCCTGAAATGAACTAGCCTACTTACAGACTACACCATCTCTACAGGCTCAACAGAGGGATATGAGTAGGATGATCAATGGGCCCAGGGGAATTGTGTGATGTTCACCAAAGCTGTGGGGAGACCTTATTGCTCTCTGAAAGGAGGAAATGGGCTCAGGTTGCACCAGTGGATGTTTAGATTAGATATTAGGAAAGATTTCTTCACTGAAAGGGCTGTCAAGCACTGGAACAGGCTTGGATATTTAAATGATGTGTAGATGTGGCACTTAGGGATGGATTTGACAGTGCTAGGTGCATGGTTGTGGGACTCGATAATCTTTAAGGTCTTTTCCAACCTAAATGATTCTATGATTCTACCTATCTACACAAATTACTAGTTCACCCCATGACGTATTAAAAGGGGTAAAACTGATTTTTATTCATTTTTTCTTATTGCTGCATGGAATAAATCTTGCTGTAAGAATTTTTTTGCAAATGGTGGAATTCCTTATTTTTAGCTATCTGAATGCTGGCACAGCAAAGCAAGTCACTCAGTCCTCTTAATTTTCTTCTTTTGTTGCAGGTTCTTCTATGGTTGTTCATCACTTCTTCTACGTTTGTTCATCTCTTCACTGACACAATGTACTTTATCCCAGTTTCTCTGTGTTTTCCAGGTTATATTTTGTGATGGGTTCTTATTAAGTAAAGCTGCCATTTCAGTTTTCTTTTCTCCTTCTACTGATTCATAAGCAGTGGATACAAGCTGCAGTACAGAACACCCAAATTATAGAAGATAAAATTTTATTGTCATAAGGCTAGTGAAATATAGGTCAAACCCATGGGTTCAAACTGTCAGAACAAGTGTTCAAATATAGGAATATTTGTTCCTGGAGATATTCAGAACTTGACTGTACAGTGACCTGAGCAACATGATTTAGTTGGCCCTGCTTTGAGAGGGAGGCTGTATTAGAGACCTCCAAAGTCCCTTTCAAATGAAATTCTCCCATTGCTCTGTTCAATAATCCTGTTGAATACGAATTATTTATTTCCCATACTTCTAGTTTTAAGCATAAAACACATTACAACATGCCTCAGTCTCATAAAAAATTGTACAGTGGAATAAAGTCTAGAAGAAAGTTCATTTGGCAACAAGGAAACATGCCCACTTGTGGTTTTGCTAGGCTGGGGCACACATTAGTGTTTCTCTGTGCTGCACTCTGTAGAGGAAACATGATGAGGCTGCAAGAGAGATAAATCAGTGCTGATACAAAGGGTGGGAAAACAAAGAACACAAGACCAGTTACAGACTGAGCCATACCTGTCAGTCATGATGAAAAAGTCTTCCAGAGTTACTTGAGCAGATGAAGAAATCATGCATGAGGATGTCAGTGTGTCTTTGACTGTAGAACATGAAAATCCATTTGTTTTAACCCCCGTTGCCTCACTTGAGTATTTCAGCAACAAACACTTCTCAACAGAAGTATTTCATTATGCATGTCACAGAGAAGACCTAGTTGGACCTTCTAGGCCCTAATGTCGTATAAATAATACTATAATCAAGACCACTTAATACAAGAGTCAGAATGAGATAAATGTGGAAAGTTATATTCAACAGAAATAAATAATGTTATTTCCACTGCCGAGAACGAAGTAGTGTGTCAATGGAATCCATAAATCAGGTTATGTCATTCTCACTTAATCAAATGTACCTTGACATGATTTTACTAAGTATCACCCATGTGTTACCTAGTGTCAGCAACTATTTGCGTCCTTATGCATAACAGTAATGCAGGTGACATATAGAACAGTCTTGCAGCTTGGACTCAAAATATATTTGTCATATCCTATTGCTGTCATTTGGCACTTAATATCAGACTTATTAAAGTGTAACTCTTAATAAAAATGATGTTAAGATAAGAGTACCTCCTTTATTTCAGCTATATTATGGAGAAGTGAACATGATAGTTGCTGTCTGGATGTGTATTACAACTGTGTATGGAGCAGTGGTAAATCCAGTGGGGCTGGAAAAAGTCTGAGGATAGGATTGTCCGCTAAACAGATCACTGACCCATGTGGGATTCAGGTAATCTCAGTTTTATTCTTGATTCTGCTATTGTCATAGTGCATGATACTGAAGCAGAAGCCGTTTCATCACCTTTCTATTGTATGTTCCTTTCTGTAATTTATTTGTCTCATCCAGTTAGATTTTAGCTGCAAAGAGACAGGGAGTTTCCCATGGGTTTTTACAGTGGCAAGAACTGTAGCTGAGACTTCTAGAATATACTATTGTGTGGGTAAGAACAAGGAACACTGTAAAAGTATACATGTAGACTTTGATACTCTCCAATCCATACATATCTTGTCAACTTCTATGCAGAATATTTGCTCAGTTCTTCAAAAGTAAAAAAGTTAGGTGTGATTTTATTTTTCTGGCACAAAGCTGTCCGAACTTCCAATACTATGCTTTGTTGGTTTGAGCTGATTTTCTTTTCAAAATAAGAACTGATGCTTTTTCCTTTTTTAAAAGCCAAGCATACAAGTATTTCAGTATCCAAGCCAAATTTTAATGCCTTCTAAAAAGCTGTATGCTGACCCCAGATCTATAAAAAATGTTTTATGTAGGCTGTCATCTAAGGGACACATTGCTTTTTGTAAGAAAATAAAAAAGGAGGCAATAAGTTGAAAGTCCCAAAGCAGCTAAGTGAGAGTGGAAGAAAGTGCCTTGGTTTTGCAGAAACTGTAAATTGTGGTTTAGTGATCCTGCTGGAACCTAAGGGAAATGAAAAGAAAAACTGGTGTTAAAAGTAATCAGAGGGAAAAAAAATACAAATAGTTTAAGGGAATGGGTTGGTGGTAACAAGGTGACGAGAAATTTCTGGAAGGTCAGCATTCTGAAAATAAATGTCCATCACTATAAGCATTCCCAATGCCTCTGCAAAACAGTATCAGACCTTTCCTGGAAAAGGTCCTGTAACAGTGGGAGCTGTGACAGGAGAACAAGAAAACTGAATGCAATGGAATTACAAGGCAGCGGAATGCAAACCACCAGCATGCCCCTCCTTCTGGACATGGAACAAAAGCAAACACCAGTGCAACCACATTAAAAAGTTACATGTTTCTGCTAACTCAGCAAGGGGAATGAAAAAGTACAGTTAGCATTATGATGCAAGTTATTGTTCTGGCTTGGCTGGCCATAAGAAGTTCTCCTAGAACTCCTAAATGCACAATCCCTCCAGCTTCAGAAGGGAATCCAAAGTAAGGCATTTCAAGCAACATGCTAACAGAGCCTGTCTGATACCTGCCTTGCCATAGCTTGTTACAGGATTTGGACTCCAAATCTCTTTCAGTTCTCAATCTGCATTTTATGCCATTTATGAAATCTATTTTTGTTCACTGCTTCTTATAGTGTTCTTCTGTAATGCTGTCTTTGAAAGTGGTGTTCACTTGTAACAGCAATTATGGAATATTCAATTTCTGTGTTTCACATTTCTGCTGAGTTCTATTCAAAAATATATTTCATATAGTGGTGTTTTTCCTTCTTGATTGGAGATGTGGCCTGTAAATCATATTTCCAGAAGATCTAATCATTTAATGAACTTCAAATTTATAATTTGTGAAAACTGGTGCCCATTCTGAAGGGGAAAAGAGTTACATTTATGCAAATATTTCTTCTGAAAAATGAATTTGCTGTCTATTTATAAAAATGCAAGGAAACTTTATCTCTGTGCTTTCCTTGTTCTAATTCATTCCACAAATGAATTTAAGACAGCTAGCAAACTGAGCAAAAATTATCCTTGTTGAGGTGTTATTTCATTCAGTTTTAAATATTAATGTATGATGTTACATCGTTATGTAGTACTCTTCACAAAGATGATATAAACCGTTTGTTAAAGAAAATATGAAGCGTCTGATATGTCTGCTCATAAATGTTTACAAGAGAGATCATAGGTAGAATTATAGGCAAGGAAAATGAAGAACAGATAAGCCTATGCAATGGTGTTGTAAGACATGGCTAGCAAGCATCCCAGCTGGACTTCTAGATGATGACCTTTTCTTTCTTGAAATCATAATACTTTCACATTTCTAGGCCACTCAATCCCATGATCAAAGTGCCTGTATCTTGATCCTGTATATAAAGAGGATATTCATAGTGAAATATATAAAATCAATAATGAAAAAAGATGAAATCTTTCACTGCCTCTACTGTGATTCATAAAACTGCAGCTATATGAAGAAATCCTGAAAGTCTAAAATCTTGCTATGTGTTGGCTAGTAGAGGCATGGTGCATAGAGTACTAGAACAGAGTAAGAGTATGTTGAGAGCAGAGCAGAGAATGGGGAGGACGGGGTTAGGGTCTCATCTCACAGTTATGATTTTGGGCAGCAGAATGGTGCAAAGGGTTCAACAGACAATTGTTGCATTCTGTCTGACTTATTCAGAGTGCCTTTCAGCTCCCAGAGAAGCCCAGGCTTGTGCAGATAAATCTTGATTTAAAGTCTCCTTTCCTCCAGGGCTGCAAGTCTCACTCTAAGCATGGATTCTTCTGGCCTAGCATGCAAAGCTAAGGTGAATTTCTTTCCAAACCCTAATAAAAAGATAGTGAAATGAAGCTTGCTGTGAAATTCACTGTGATAGAATTAAGGAAATCTTCATGGATTTTTTTATATGTTCTCTTTGGGGAATCGTAAGATAACCCCACATATACATTGTTGAGGATCTGTTTGTACCGTGCTCCACTAAGTTCATTCTGGTCCAGGCAAATAACATCTTCCTCATATAGGTCAGTGTTACCTTATAAAGATTTTATTGAGTTTCCTTAACTCGATTTGGGCTTTATTATCAGTTTGCAAAATGATAGGCCATATTAATGCCACTATTTTCTGCCAACATATGAATTATACAAATGTATTTAATTTCATTACAGCAGTTGAATTAATTGTGTATAATATGATATTGAAGATTGTGCTACACAGGAAGAAAAGCCAATTAAGGTGGCAATAAGCGTAATTGAAATCCTTTACTTGTTGAACAATTATTTTTTGCATTCTCTTTATATTGTTCTTCATAGTTTTAGTTGTCCTATTGTTAATTCCAGCAAAAACAAGTCTTCCAGATTTGTAGCTGTTTTGACATGCCACTGTTAGCTCACTGAAATGTGACAAGTACAGAAGAGAACTTCTGATTGGATTCTACTGCAGTATTATGCTATGCCTACCAGTAAAAAATGCAGAGAAAATTGAATCCTAAAATTATCTGCCTCTCTTCCATTTACTCTCCAAGCCATTTCTTCTATTTTTCAATTATCATCCAGTAATAAATGTGTCATAGTGCAAGATGAGACCTCAGTGGAATACGGTAACACTGAAGACAGAATAGAAAATTCAAGAATATTCAACCTTGTTTGGATGCAAATTTGGTCATCATATTGAACTGAAAAGTATGTGCTGTAGAGAAGGAAAGTAGTAAAGCTCTAGAAACAAAACAGTCCTCTGCCACAAGGCACCAAGACATGCTTCTTTCCAAATGAATTTCCTGTTCTGAGACAGACTATGAGGTTTATGAAGCATTTAATTCCCTTTGAGTGTTTATCTGGGAATTAGGTGGGGTACAGATATTGGATAAAAGCCATGTAATTTGGAATCAATGATTAAATTTATATTGGCTCCTGTAACAGCCAGGATTTCTGTCCTTATATTGATCCCCTAGATATATGAATCTTTGTCTCCATTGTTAACTTCTTACCAATCTCTGAATTTATCACCAGGAATACGACGAACAAGTGAACTTCCCATCCTGCTGCTGGTCTCACCTTCTCCTAAGAATTTGAATTTCTGGGGACGAATCTTGAGAGAATAAAACAGTTTTTAGGTTTTCTGTTTATCTGTAGTGACTGTAAATTCTGGAGCTTCTGCAACTAATTCTAAAGGGAACAGTTTGCTGACATTTGATCACTAGGAACCAGCTTGTTGGGACTCTAGACATCATTTAACCTAACCGTGCAGAACTCTCAAAACTCCCAAGAGTACCCTAGTATGTTTCCAATATGCTAGTCAAGGCTCAATGGCAGTTACCCATTCCAAATGTGTTTGTACCTAAAAATGAAACATGTTTCCTGAATAATACTGTGTAACTGCTAGGATGCTAGTTTGCAATCTCTCTGTTACTGTGCTGCTGGATGTAGCTAACTGTGCCATATAGAAAGGATCAGCAACTTATTTCATGTGGCTACCACTGTGTATTAGGCACATCTGCTCATTTCCTGACCTTATCATGACTTTTCTCTTATTCTTATTGTGGACTCTTTAGTTGCTCAGCTCAGGCAGAGAGGATCAGGCCTTAACTTCAAAAGGTCAATTTATTTCTTGAATCTCTTGCTAAAAAAATACAAGCCAGGTTTAATAACAGTTCAGCATATGATTTTTTTATGAGCTTTGTCAAACGAAGATGCTGAGTTAGTCAGGGCCCTTCCACTCCCCCGACACTTAAGGAGCTTTGTTTATTTTTTAAAGCAAACAATGATGTTTTATTGTATCATATGTAAGTTCATCATTTGAGGGAAGGATGATCAGTGTACAAAGAGCTGCCTAATCCAGAGATATTGCAGTATGTCATACACTGGCCACGAATAAGATTGAGCTAGAATTTAAAAGACAGCCCCTCTGTTAGAAGAGGCAGGAGCAGAGGTAGTTTACAAGTGGAGGTCATCAAACTAATTTGAAGATGGCACTTGCTAACAATGTGTCTGTAAGAGCAATAAGCTGACAATTAGGTCTGAAATTCTTTGCATGTCTGAACTCCAAACTATGCATGGAGAGTGAGACAATATAGATGTGAACATAAGGACCTCATCTGACATGCAAACTATGCTCATTGACTGTGCAGCTGAACCAGTGCTAATAGAAAATTGTGGTCATGTGTTCACTACTTCATTACTGAGTTCAAGAATCTTCAGCTAAACCCTTAGAAATCTTGGAGGACAAAAAAACAGTGATGAGAATGAGTAACTTCCAAAGTGATCCATGCTTCTTTTCCTGGCTAGTCATCTCAGTTAGACAAGGATGCAAGAAGGGGATGCATTCATTTCAGCCAGAGACGACCACATGGAGACGTAAGAAAATAATTCAGGCTATATGTCACTGCCTTCTTCTGCTACAACTGTTAGATGTGGTTCTCTGTCTTGTAACCTGGACAAAGTTGGTTCTCCCCCAATCAGGCTCTCAGCCTAGTAAGAGACAAGTTAAAAGGAGGCAACCCAACAAAGTCCTTCTCCAATGCTATTATCTGCAAAGGCTTATTGTAAAAGCTGATTTTTATTTCATTTAAAGCTTCCAGCAGGAAAACTTCACACACTAAGGTTGGAAAGACGGCCCCCTCACCATTGTTCTCCACTTTTGATTTGCTGTGAAAGGATGCTCTATTTTAAGAATCATGATTGTCTTCTTTTAAGGGCAATTTTAGGACTGTTCTCTTCAAGCAGAAGTAGATGGAGGTGGAGATAATAAATCCAGCAAAGTATATTATAAAGGCCTAATAAATGTTAGGGCCGCAGTATGTACTTTAGCCTAAGGGGATCAAGACCATTCTTCCTGTGTCTCTCTTACACACAGATATTCCCTGACCATAACAAGATGAAATACAGATTTTATTGTATTTATGTGACAGTTCTAGCCTAGATCAAAACCAGGGAAATGGAACAAATAGGCAGCTAAATTAAAATAAGAATTTCAAATACTTTAGCAAAGCTTTTTTTTTTAATCTGACACCTTTAAGCCACTGCCACAGCAGAATGGATCTCAAGAAGAGATTAGTCTTTAGAATCTGCTACCACACACATCTAATATTGTTTAAACTAGATTTGATTAAACACTTTTCAGGCTTAAAAATAACAGAATTGCTGTAATTCCAATACCTGCCGTACCTTTTTAAGGGGATGGGAATAAAAAATGGTGGGAATGCAGCAACAGTGTTTGGGTTCATCTTACAAGGAGTGAACTTCTTCCACAGCATTTCTGTGAATTTCCTGACAGCCCTAGCTTTGTTTACTCTGATTTTTTAAATCAGCATTTTCCTAGGGAAATTCAAAATTACATAAATGAAAATTAAACTCCTTTCACTTAAACTCTGCCACCAAAAAACGTCGCTTACCAGGCAGCTGCAAACAATGTTCACTTGTGCTTGGACTTCTAGAGAATGGAAAGTATCAGAGTCTACCAAAAAAAACCACCCAAACCCAGAAAGAAAAAAACCCACCAAAGCAAAACAAAAACAAAAAAAAGGTCAGTATTAAATTATTTGTAAAGACTGGTCGTTTTGGAGGTTTCTTGCTATTTTGACTTTCAGTTTTATGAGAGAATTCCATAATGACATCATTTGTGAGTATTTCTGAAGTGTGTCCATAAACTCTCGCCTTAAAATGCACCAAAACTTTCACTTTCACTGATTTCTAAAGTGAATTTATGAGATACTAGAATCACCCTGTGTGTACGTCTCAGTGTCCCCATGCTACAGGTCTTTTTCTATTCATTCCTTTTACAGAACAGTCTTGCTTTTAATCCATTTTGTAGGAAGGGATGACAGAAAGGATGAAAATGTCCTACCTGTCATTCCAGAACAGGAATACAAAAAGCTCATTCTTTGAAGAACACAATTAAAGCTATAAATTACAGAGTCCAGAATACATAAGATCTAGCCCTGATGACTTCTTTAACATGCTATTCAGTAGCTTATAAATGAGGCTATAAATGTGCAAAGAACAAAAGAGTATATGTTAAGGCCCACATAGATCTATGCCAGCCACGGTGTTCCCATGTTTGTGTTGTACTAGAAAATGTCTAGAGAACCTTGTGTCTGTGACATTTAACTGTGAGTTTTTTCTGTGTCATACTGAAAATCTTCATTGAGTAAGCCCATATTTTCTCAGCAGACGTCAGGAAATTAGTGCAGTCAAAGTGATGAAGAAACCTTAAGGTCACATCAGCTGTCCCTCCTAAAGGGAGGATTAGACACAGATGAAATGAGGTGTCAAAATACACAAAGGCTACACAATATTTTATTCGTGATGACTTTTGTTAGTCTCAAGCTGATGCCTTCTTACTGAAGCTTCCCTTGAATTTTTTATCATTTGTCCTTATCTTAGTATGACAAAGTTTTTTTTTATACCAGCAGTGTAAAACACCCCTCTTAATAACATTCAGATTTGCTTTTGCTTTCATGTGACAGGAATCTCATAGGTTGGGTTTGTGGTTTTTTTTGAATGATTTTGCTGCCCAGTCAGACCATTCATCAGCCTATTACTGATGTTAAGCAGGTATGTCTCTAGAGAATGACCCTTTCTTAGGTAATATTTTGATTACTATAAAGAACTTGATCATGTAAATAATGATAACCTCTTTTTCTTTTAGAAATCTATGATTCAGCAATAAGTGGCTAGGGGCCAACTATTAATTATTAATGAATATCAGAAAGAATATTCAATTAAAGATGTGTTCTGGGATACTTTAATATTTCTAAATATGGCTTGTTTCTCATGACTTTAGTACACAAGTGACTTTCAACTTTAGGCAATAAACCAACAAATAATGCAAACTAATGAAAATGATTAAACTGGATATAAATTTTAAATACCCGTGAATTCAGTTTATACTTCTGATGTGTTGGGATGATATTTGCAAATAGTATTAGTAGATGTAGAAGCCTTTTTTTCTTTTTCTTTTTATTTTCCTTTGTACATAAAACCTCAGATGAACTCCTTGATACCAAAGTGAGTGGATGTTATTCAGATACCCAGATATTACTATTTATAAGCATAGGGATATTTAATTACGCTTGTATTCCAGCTTGATTTGATTTGTTTTTTGAGAAGGGATGAAGGCTTTTAATTTAACACATCTTTTTTATTTCACATCACATTTTACTTCTACATTAGGCAGATTCTTCTTATCTAGTTACCTCAGCTCCACATCCTGGGTGGTGGGTGGTCAGGCTTACAGACCAACCAGTGCCAACCTTGGCTATCTTAAAGTAGAATTAAAGAAATGTCAGATGCTCAGATAGCTTTTGAGGTATTTTTCTACTTCTGAAGATTGTTTTCCTTCAATGAATGAAATAATCACCTAATTCCCATACTTGTGATATAAGTCTTCTTATTATCACAAAACTTTTTTTTTCCCAAGAGAGTAATAACTTAATCTCTAGAAAGATGTATCCTTGTTAGGATTTTTTAGGAAGCTTATAGAACCTAGATACTACTAGGTCTAAGTCTTACAAAAGTGGTGTAGTGGTGAATGAATCAATGATGCTTCTCTGTTCAGTGGGCATATGAAATAAACCAAATTCTATATCTCTATAATTAATATGGGAAATTCCATTTTATCTGCATTTGTGCTTGGCTGAAGGCAGTCAGATGTGTGTTATAAGTTTTTTATTACAACATTGCTTTTTTATTGTCACATTGTTTTTTTATTTAGGTTGTGACACCGGGTTGTATTTACATTTTAAAAAGACATTTTAATTTACTTTTTTGTTTACATCACTTTTTTATTATGACAACATTGCAATATCCTATAAAATACTTTGGAGAATGCTAACATGCACATTCTGAGAAACAAATTGATCAGGCCGTCTTAATAACTGGGAAAAAATTTGACAAATGTGAGGCATTCCCAACCATTTCTTCCTTCGGTTTGTTCACTCGATAAATCTGTCTCTGTCTTCTTAATGCTCTGAGAAGTGTAATTAGCATAAGGTTCTCTTGCAAGTGAAAGATGGATAGGTGTGCGGAGAATTCAGGAAAGGAGGAGAGGGAGGAGGCATTAATGTTGTGCAGGAGCAATCTACAGCAGCCACAGTCAATATATTGATCTAAAGAGCTGATCATTAAAAGCATCTAAGACATTCAAATCATATTTGCTGTAGTAAACTCTTTCCACCAATATATATTAAAGGCAATTCTAAAAATTATAACATTTCTACATTTCTTTCAGGACCAGATAACGAGAATGCCCGATACTGAAAATCCAGTTTTATTTTGAATGACATAAAAACATAAATCATATTGTTTGCAAGAGAACCATTTGGAAGCACTTTTTTCCAGGTAATTGGAATACTATATTTTTTAAGGGCAATGCATTTATTTCAGTTATATTGAATACAAATGTTTCAACAATTAACATCATTTTAAAAATTTAAAGCCTAAATATTTTGTTCTGATTATAAGAAGCCATTTCGATTATTTTCTTTTTGGAATGTCACTGTCATCTCAGTTCCTTCAAGCATTTTGTTTAGAAAATTGGCATTTACTGATGGAGGTACATTCCTCCACCATGCAGGTGACATCATTTCCCTGTTTTTCAGTTAGAAAAAGAACATATAGGAGAATGTACAAGGCGGTTACAAAAAGAGATTCATAAATCTGAAGAGTTCCTGCAAGTGCTTTATTCTAATTTTTGTTTATTCATATATATGGTAGATTAACAGGATATACCTTCACAAAATGTCAATTTCATCTCTACTGTGAACATTGAGGCTATTCTTTCTGATTAAGTTTTCTTAAATAAAAAAGGGCAAAAGAGAAGGCTAGAACTAGATAAGAATTAAGTCCCTGACTGCAAGCAAAACCACAGACCTACACTTTGGCTTTCTAGTTAATATGTTGGCAGAACAGGATGTCCCCTAAGGATGGTATAAAACTCTCCACAGTGCAGCTTATTACAAAAGTTGCTACCTAGGAATTCCAGGCTGGTGGTGCCCTCATCAACATAAAGCATGGACATGCCATACAGGTGTGTTTTGGAAGAAAATAGTCACTGTTGGCTTAGAGTAAGTTCTAGAGGTGCTTCTGAATTTTGAATACCCTGTGGGACTTTGCCAAAAAGTAAAAATCATGGCTTCTTATTTTGATGGGATTTAGGTGTAGAATCCAGTCACAGCATTTTTGAGCACTCAAAAGAAAGGAAAGTTTAGAAGGAGTTGCACCTGGAGAAATCAGGAATTTCAAGGATTAGGCAGCAGCTGGATGAAAAATTCCTGTCTCAAATTTTACATTTAGATGTATCCGTTCTGCCCACATCCAATTTTACATCTGACTCTGAGATTCCAGCCTTCAGTGGACCCAAACATTCCAGGGGAGAAGTAAAAAGAACCCAAAATGTATTACTGTTTGAAACATCATCCAACTGGTCTCACGATTTCTGAGAGCTCATGCTACCATTAGGCCAAGGAATAGAACATCCATGAGAAGCTTGTATGGAATTATTTTATGGTTTTCTTTCATCCTTTCGATCTAACTCTTCTTTTCCTCTTAAAAGTAAGCCAATGGGATGGATATATGTTGTCGACAGAAGCTTTCATTTTGAAGGATGCGCGATACTGCGCAGTGCTGGTATTAATAGTCATTCAGTCTGCCACATAGCATAATATTGCTCTTTGTGCATGGAGCAATATAAGCTGCATTTATCATAAAACTTGTCCCCAGGCAACTTTCCAAGCATACAGATAAAGAGAATTCATTTGTGCCCTGATCATTATGATGGCGTTCTTCAACAGGTAGAAAGATAGGCTGACTTTGTCTACTCAGTGATGGCCTGTTCAGTATTGATGCTAAAATGTTTGTGCTTAATGATGCTCATAAATGCCAGTGAAAGATTTTTTCCTTGTCTCCTAGGGTCTTTAGAAGTATAAATATTCCCTCATTTTCTTTTGTTTTGAGAGATACAGAGAATATATTCGATTCCTGACAAGTACTCAACCTATGATTGAAAGCGGAGAGGTTGACAAGGTAGTGGCTGCTAGATATAACAACTGATATATTACTCATACCAGAATATAACCTTGTGTTTTAATAAATGGCCTACTTTCCTACAAATATGGTTTCAAACTTGCACTTGAAATTTAGGTCAAGCAGTCCTGTAATTCTGGAATATCTGCCTAATTTGAGAGTTACATTTTCTGTCAGTAGTACTGCAATAATATTTCTTTTGCTTAAAAAAATTAATCCATCTTAATTTGAGAAAATATCAGTTTAGCAGTAATCTCTGGCTCCATATTTTGCCCTCTAGCTTCTCTTTCTTTCTGGCAGGATGACAATGTCAGAATTAAATCATGTCTTTGGCTTGTGGTTTGCCTAGCTGCAGCTCTCTGAATGAAAGCCCAAACCTTTTTTTTTATTTCTCCATGTTCCTGTCTTTTTCCAGCTCACATGATTCTCTATATGCAGGGAATTCAAAACACGAAAAGCAGTAAACAGATGAGTGGCAGTTAGATAGGTACAGAGCACAACATATAAGTTAAGTTCTGGTAAAAATAACGATAGTGATGTCTGATTGCATGTAGTCTTTTGGTCTTTTGTTTTATTTCCTTTTCCAGTTTGGCTAATTTCCTTTTTTTTTTTTTTTTTTTTTTTGTTGGCAGATATTGAGAAGCATCAGGTCATAATAGCATGAGGGATTTATTTAAATGAATCAGAGGTCTGGCCCTAGCAGGCTCGCTCCCTTTTCTGACTTCTTGCCATTCCTCACAAATAAGGCCCTCTTGCGATGGTTGGAAACCATGTCTGATGTCTTTGAACATCACCATTTCTGGCAAAAGAAAACCTAGGAAAAGGGTAAGGCATAATATTTGAAAAGGTTTAATTATAGACCACGCACTGTTAAAGACGGGTCATTGCCCAGTCTTCTCTGCTCCTAGGAGTTGTATGCAACATGTGAATAATAGGGTCATACCAACTGCAGTATTCATGAAAGGTTAATTGCTTCTAAATAGCTAAAAGTACAATGTCTTACCTTGCCATCTGAAGGCCAATGGGAGTGCTCTCATTATATAGCACCTCTTACTTTTCTCAGCTTCACTGTGTGTGTCTTTGCTAAAATTCCTCCTGAGAGAGTTGCATGGTTAGCAATTTTTAAGTCAGAACATTCTTCCTTGTATTTATTTGGTAGCTGAATTTAGTTATTAATAAGAAACAGTTATTATGTTTCCAAGAGAGTTTTAAAAATGCTATTACTTCAAACACAGTAATGAATACTCCCTTTTTATTTGTTAGTGAAATTAAGGATGCAACCAGCTCTTGGGTCATGAAAAAAGAAAAGTGAAAATAGTGAGTCATCCAAAAAAACCCAAGAACAGGGGTTTGGATTAGTAGCTATTTCCGAGTTGTTGGTCAGCCTCCTCTGGGAATCTGAGGACCACTTATATAGGGATGAAAAAAGAAGAATTAAAAGAAATAAACCAGTATTCTTAGGAGGACTTGCACCTCACTATATGAAAGTGTGAATTTCCATCAGAAGTTTGCAATTAAAAAGGATTGCCTTCAAAACCAGTAGCTAACAATGAGTGTTTTCTTCTTTTATTCTTTGCTGTCCTCTGAGTAAAAAGCTGCCCCTTCCCCAGAAAAGAATGTAGCTAAAATTCAGAACCTGAAACACAAAAAGCAAGATGGCTAACAGTGGACTAAACCAGATGAGCATCTTGCTATAATGAACTTAATTACATGGATAATTTATAATTACTTTGTATTGCTTTTTAAAAAATCTGGTGCTGAAGGGAACACATAGTCCAAAACCAAACTGCTGGTAACATTTAATACATCACCAGAAGAACTATTATCCCCTTAAGTTTTTGTAAAAAACTGAAGAGAGAGAAAACCAGGGAAATAATACACTGTATATCATAATACAGTTTTATGCTTAATTGTAACTATTAAAAAGGAATTTAAAATTGTCTGCTATCCCTTCCTGCACTTTTATGCACATTCTGAGTACTTTTTCGCTGCCTTATCTTGTACATACATGCATAAAGACACGTGTCAGCCTTTATGTGTGAATAAAGATGAGGGAATTAATACGTCTTGTCTTAAGCTAAAGGTCTGCTTTAGCTAAGGAGGTAAAGGTCTTCTTTAGTCTAAATCTAAGCAGGTACTAAAACTCAAGGGGCCAGATTCTAATCTGCTATGCCACTGTAAATTAAGAGTGATTCAAAGGAATGGAAAGTGGTGAATCCTAATTTCACAAAATGTAACTCAGATTTGAATTCGGCCTTAGGTTCTATGAGTTACATCATGACCAACTGTAGAAGTAGTATGTGGTGAGGAAGAAAGTGTTCCCCCTGAATGACTGTGGCAGATGTAACCCCCAGGTATTTGGTTATGCAAATTTGAAGTACTAACCTGTCTCGTCTTCAAAGTTTGCTATTTCGTCTCTGCCCATGGGTTAGGCAGCTGCTCCACTGACTTTATGGTAGTCCTGGGGAAGAAGAGCTATACATTTTCTTGCTGCAAGTTAATTGTAAACTTAAAAATCTACTCCCCATGCCCTTCCTCTTAAAAACAGATACTGCAAATTTGTATTCACTCTTTTCCTTCTTGAATTCTGCATAGGCATTATGAGCTTTCCAATGATATCCTTGGGGTTTTACATTCATCCTAACATATGGCATGTATGTGAGTCTCTTCTCAAATTTATTTGAGTTTATGTGTGATTGGGAGCAGTTAGCTGGGTGAATTGCTGAATCATGGAACAATTATGGCAGGAATTCTCTGGTTTTGTGTTTTTCGACAAATGATATTGTACTATGTTGCATTCACTTCAGTTCTTGGCAGGACTGCTGAAAAGTAAGTTGCAGCTGTTGCCATCTGGTAACTTTTGAAGCAACTTCCTTCACATGTTTCTGCTGCTTAATAATTCTTTGTTTACTCTGTACAAGTAACATAATCTTCAGTCTAATAGCAAATATAGTCACCTTCCCACTGTCTCTCTTCTGCCATTCTATTATATGCTAGTTACTTGCAATGTAGCCTAGTCTGGCTTGGGGAAAAGGTACAACTGGCTCCCCTATGGAGGAACAGCTTTCTGTAGCTTCTCCCACATCCTCAGAGAACTGTTTATGGCTGCAGAGATTCTCTGCAGACTCCCTGTTTCCACCAAAAAGGTGAGGTTTAAGCAGTGATCTTGCATTCACCTTGCCAGAAAACTAACACAGTTTGGTGGGAAATGGCAGCATTCAGAGAGGAAAGCTCATAATTTGCATGGATGTTAAAGATGACAAAAAAAAACTGTGGAAGAAAAATGTATAGAAATTTATTAAATGCAGTGGATCCCTGTGTCAGGACACGTCTGAACTAAGATCATTTGCTTAAAAATATCTGGGAAAGTATTGCTGTGTGCTTGCTCGGTATCAGCTGCTTTTAGAGGTGGGACACTGCCTTAGAAAGACCTTTGGCTTGTCCCGATGTAGGTCCTGTTATGTTCATACACTGAAAATCAGCTTCTGAAATGGAAGTAGAAAAAAGCAAAAATTAAAGAATAGTCATCTGCCCATCTCTGTATTTAAACAGGCAAGGTTAATTGACAATTGACATGCATTTATACAGTGCTTAAACTGAGCAGGAGCAATACTTGAGAACTGCATTTCTATCTTACATCCTTTTAACTTTCTATTTTTTTCCCGTTCATCTAATGTCAAACGAGATTTTGGTTTCTTTATACAACTGGTAGGAGAAAGTTTCTGCCTCTCTCTCTTCTTTTAACTCTGAATTTAACTGCAAAATTCCTTAAGCACCTGTCCAGTAACATCTTACTGAATAACGTGCCAGGAAGGCATCTCAGTGGTGCAGCTAACACAAAGCTGCAATTGTGAAAAATAGGCTGCTATTCTGTGGAGCAGAAGACTGGAGTGCAACAGATGATCTTTCTCAGTGTGACAGTTTGCACAGCAACTGGAAATTCATCTGAAAACACAGCCTACAGAAAAGCTTACAGGAAAAAAAATATCCCCTTGATTATGATCTGGCATATTTGCTCATTAATTTGACTCATGTCCCACAAGTTTTGTGTGCCTTAATTGACCTCAGACATGGGAGTTTTAATAGTAATTAGCAAGCACTTTTGCCATTAGTCTCTGACATTCTCCTTGCAAAGCCACACTTAGCTATCAAAATGGGAGCAAACAAATGGACAACACGGGAGTGAAAAATGTACAGTGTACAGAGTTCAGCAGTAGCAAATGCTATTTCAAAAACTGTCTGGGAGATGGTTAAAACAAATTACTCACCTTCCAAAATCCTCAGGTAGCAGACTTATCAATCCAAACGGTGGACTGTGAGGTTAAAATGATGTGATCCAAACTGTATGGAAGACAGATAGCTGGTTGGGAAGGAAACTTTAGTTGAAACAACTTTAACTGGCAATCTATTATGCCTCATCTGATCTCACACACATCAGGATTGGTCTGATGCCTACATATCCTTGTTTATCTTCCCATCTAATTTCTTCTCATCCATTTCTTCTCATTCCTAACTTCTGTCACATCCATTTGATGAAATTTTATAATGGTAATTTCCTTTTTCAAAATTATAGTATGATATCTTGTTAGTGACTCTACTTTTTATTAACCTGAACAAATCCTGTCATAATAACAGGTGTTACAAGCATTACAATACAATTTACATAAGAAATTTCCAAGATAACATGAGGACAGAATGGCTACCCCAACGCTAAATCAATTGGAAACCCAATCTATGCTCAATATATTTCTTTAGGAGCTTTTATTTCTTCCACAAGGGGTGAAAGGTTAGCATTTGGTACAAGGACTGCTGCTCCTGTAAGGACCAGTGCCTTTATTATGTCTTTACTGAATCCAAAACTAAATTTTATACAACAACTACAGTATGATCACAGGTTTTGTTTGGTTTTGCGAAACACTGAAAGTCCTTATTCCTTGTTAGAGATAAATCAGTTTTTGCAGTGGAGAGAGGAAGAAGGGAGAAGGCACCATTCTGAATATGGAACAATGAGCAAGCAGCCCTGTGGAGATAACTGTGTGTGAGTCACAGTGCCTCTCTAAGTTCCCAGAGGTATTACTTTTGCTTCAGATTTAAACATTCAGGATTAACTTGGCTAGAGTGAATGGCAAGTGCAGGTTTATTTGTCTCCTCTTCCCCACTTTTTCCATTCACCCACTTCACTGTTGTGAAAGGAGTTAGCTGTACAAGCTTTTTTATCTGTAGACATCTTGAAGAACTCGCACAAGACAGCAACCAAGTGCCATCCTCCCTCATGTTCCCACATAGTGGTGTATCAGCCAAGTCACTATCTAGTTCTTGAAACAGACGGAGTACAGCAGAGAAAAATGTCATTAAAGGGATAATAGTGGAGTACAGTTAAAATGATGAAAATTAAGGCACATTTTCCTAACAAATTTTCCTAATGAATAATGCATTTACTAATAAACTAAAGGGCTGCCAAGGACATGACAGATTGGAAATACAGCACTTGAGTTATTGAAAGTGGCAGACAGGTCACAACTTTTATTTATGTTAATAGCTAACCACCTGTCAGATAAATGGGGAAGTAGATACCTCCACAGCAATGCCAGCAGGCACCTTTCAGAACTGCGAGAAAGGACCAAGAGTACAGACAGCCTAGCTAGCTATCCTGCTGGCAGCTGATAGATGCCTGCTCTTCTTTCATCAAGTTATACCTATGTGGAAATATCCACAGATTAAGAAAGGACTGAATATGCTGTTATGGGGTTTGCTAGATACATCCCCAAACAGCCCTTACCTGTTTGTGACAAACACAACATTTAACTTCCTCTTGGATACCTGTCATATTGAATACTGACATGCATAGCTCTACAGTACAAACTTGAAACTCATTGGTACTTATTAAACATTTGGCAGCCCAAGCATTGCCGTCAGAGATAACTGAATCTATTTTAGACTTCAGTTATTTGGAGGATGACACTGTGTGGCACTTCTTTTTTTCTATTTGCAAACTTGCAGGGATCTAAAAGGATATTTCTAACATGATTTTCCATAGTTACAAGGAAACCCAGAACCTATTTGGGTACACAAAGAAGAGATGTCCCCTTCTCTGAAGTGATCCCATGGGTGTTTTCAGAAAACGAGGTATACTTTACATAATTTAACAGATCAGATAACCTATCTGTTTCTAGCAGTTCTAATTTCAGTTTCCTCCTCTGCCTGACAACATTTGAACTTACCCTACCATTAAGGACTTATAGGATTGATTTTCATCCTACTTTCCTCTCTGTTGAAGCTATTTCACTCCACACAGAATAATTAAATACTCCGTAAGCCATAGAAAAAGAGAACAAGAGTGCATATTACCCTGCAGCCCAGTGATTAGTGCCTTCTGATATAAGCTATTACCGCAGCTACTTGTGCCTACTGTTCTGTTTAAAGAAAGGCTCTTAATCCAACATTTTCACTTGCAGGTGATGCTTTAAACCCTAGACTACTAGCTACCAAACTAATTCACATCCTGAGATCTTGTTCTTGAAGCTATTTCAAGAACAAAGTTCTAGATCAGTCCAAACCTTCTATAACTACCACAGGTGTTTAAGTATCAGTTTACAGAAACTTTTCTTGT
This sequence comes from Nestor notabilis, assembly GCF_000696875.1. Taxonomy (NCBI): domain Eukaryota; kingdom Metazoa; phylum Chordata; class Aves; order Psittaciformes; family Psittacidae; genus Nestor; species Nestor notabilis. Next base: position 12,588 of record NW_009924075.1, on the reverse strand, counting down.
ACACAGAGGAACAAACTAGACATTTTCAAAGGGTAATTCAGGTCTTAGTTCCACTGCTTTCCGAAAGTGTCTCTTCAATGCCCGTATGAGAGGTTTGGGTAACTGTTGTCCTTTGCAATTTATGTTAATATGATATGAATATAAGCTTGTATTTAGATTTTCTCAAATTCATTCAAAGTGCACAGAATATAGTTGCATCCACAGTACGTTCTTCAGTTTGATTTTACATTAACAGTAACCTTGGAACTTCATTCATGAATGATTTTCCTGTTCCACAGGAAAGATACTCTCTACAGCAGCAATGAGTACCTCAGCATAAATATTTAAATATGTACAAAGGCAGACCTGCCCCATTGTGTTATTATGGCTGGTTTTCAGCTGGGCTGCTGCTATTTTATGAATGTTACAATTTAGCCAGATGATCAACATATTCCCAATGACACCATTTGCCAGTGAAATAACTACTGCTGCCTACAGAAGTGTTAAAACCCTCAGACTGAAGCACTGTACATAAAATCTCAGCATTTTTGTTTGCTGTTTCTCTGATTGATAGTAATAAACTTCACATTCGTGGATGAGAGGCTTCTGTGTAAATTCTTGCAGTGTATTATAAAATGAACATGAAAATGTGCATTCTTCACAGAGGCTTTTCCGTTTCTTGATATGCATCCTTATGCCAGGTTGTATCTGGCATATTCAGAAATTCAGATACCATATGTCCTTATGATCATCTTCAAAACTTCCAAATCCAGGGTCTTTCTCTTCAACAAGCTTCTTTTATTGGTAAGTGCTGCTGCTATGGCTGCATCTGCTAAAAGCAAGTGTGCACAGCTCCAGTGACTAATCTCATTTAGGTTAATGGTATCTGCAAGGTCACTTGGGAAGGATATGAAGACACTATTATCCACCTGGATACTGCTCTATAGGCAGAGATAAAGAAGCAGGTATATAAACTGTTGAAGAGAGACCTGTCATGATTCTCAAAGATTTCTAGATAAGTATGTTGTATAGAACTGCAGAAATTTTCCTTAACATTCAGGATTAAAAAATGAATGAAAGATGTTTGTACAATGTGATTGTTTCTAGAAATTTGAGAGTACAGATTTTCACTATTTCTGAACAATGTGTTAAGCAGGTGAGTATATTTATTTGAGCTGGAGAGAAAAGACACATAAGACCTTCCTCTACACACTTCTACCTTGTGTTTATGTAGAAAAGAAGATGAGAGGTGAAGATTCTCTCTCTGACTCTACATCTGTCTTCCCACTGCCTCCCCCCTCCCCCCCCCAGTCTTCTCACCTCTTTCTCCTTATCTCTGCATTTTTCTCTCCCACTGTTCTACAAAAAAAACACCATGCAGGCAGTGGATACCATTCATACATCTGGACAGCATGTGAGAAGACTACTCAAATCTCCTGATGGCTTTGATGCAGAAGATTGCTCCTTTCTACTCCATCTGGAATAACAGAAATCTTGAGTCCTTTTGGAACTCCTCCTAGGGAAATAGTACTTTGCTTGGGGCTGGGAGTGAATTCTCATATCCCTAATGATTTCTAATTATTTAGCAGACAGGATCTGGGGATTTGGAATACTTTGATAAAAGTGCTTTAAAATAAATAGAACAACTTCTATATTTTAACTGAAGAACATTAGCAAATTAATGTATTGCTGAGTGACTATCATTTGCTGTATATTGCAAAATACAGATGGAGACAGCACAATCTCCATTGTTGTTAATTGCTGTTGTTAATGCTTTTTAGTTAGTACATGAATTTCAGTGTAAATAGCACTCTCTTTTACTGCTAGCTTCACAGAATATTTGCATACAGCCATAAATTCCTTACTCGTAAAAAGCCCTATTAAAAACAATGGAAGATAATATGATGATAACACATCAGAGGCTTTTGCTAACAGTAGAGGAGAGCACTAAGGAGAGATGGCAAATATCCTTCTCCCTAGTTGTCTGACTTGCTATACTCCACTTTCACTTTAGTTCTGACTTTTTCAAAATACAGGGTTTTTTTTCTTTGGGAGAAGTCAATAATTGGAAATATAATTTATCTGCTAAACTTCATGGGTTCTTTCACAGAGTTTGTGTTCTATCATACGTGAATTTTGACTAAATTTTT